>NC_089760.1:7850000-7852500 GCF_040412425.1 Macrobrachium rosenbergii | reverse complement strand
TACAACGAATTAGAAAGTATATCAGATTTTCAATCATTTTGTTTTTTCCTATATTATGTTTGATATAAAAAGCGCGTACAATATTCAAGAAGTGTCAGCAAGTGACAGGACAATCTACTCATTATACATTAAAGTCCATTTCATATGTTACGTTATATAATTAGTGAAGTTAGCGTGAACTTGATATTTTTAACCATTAATTAAAAGCCTATCAGTGTTCTGTGAATGGTTGATTTATAGAGTAAGAGACTGAGTGATTGTCACTTTTTATAAAAGCAGCAGTATGGCACTAGTATATGAAAATATCACAAAAACTTTTCCAAATGACAATAAGTTTAGTTTAATATCTCCTCGATGAAGGCCGAATATTAAGGAATTTCGACAGACACAGTGTCTTTCAAATTTTCATTATAACCATGACAGTTAGTTGTGGAGATGGCAGTAACCAGCTCAAACTAAAATATGATTCAAATGTACCATGAGCATGGCTCTAAATCTGTCTGTTTCTCTCATTTTAAAACTATTCTTTCCAAGAATACGTCCAGATTTTCTATCTTTGTCCAGTCTGTCAGTCACAATTTTGACCTCTACTGTAATAAAGTTTTTATCCTTCTGTCTATATTGTAACACACCCACTGTCAGCGTCATAATGTCTGGATTTTCAAGGGAGACGAGTGTCTTAGCAGCTCTTGAGTTTATGGCATAGTTACGAGGGAAGGAAAGAAATATATATGTTATATGAGTGTGAGTGTGGGTGTGTGTGTGTGTCTGAATCACTGCACTGGCCACTCTTCTGTACTGTGCCATTCTGTTAACCAGCACACAAGTTCTCCACCCTACTTATCCAGAGCTCTCTATAATTCCTCTCATTGCGTGTGACAGTCCAGAATTTAACACGCTTTGCATCAACTCAAAATTCTCAATTTTTCCCAAATGACCAAATCATCTCAAACCATTTGATCCATTTTATCACCTATGCTCAGCATTTCAGCGCTTCTGAGTGACTACATTTTTCTCCCTTCCAGCTCTTATATATAAATGTAAACGATTCATTTAAACAAATTAAAAATTTGCTGTCCATTTTTTCTCAAAAGAGGCTTCTTATCTTTTTGGTTGGAATGATGGGAGAAGTCAAAGAGAGAACACCAGAATTAGGAGAAGAGTTATGATAAAAGAAACAGACTGAGTGAAATGTAGAATAATTGACGCTTACAAATGATACTGTCCTGATTGAGGATAAGTAATAGAAACTTCAGACTGAGGAAGGGTCTGAAAGTTTTGTAGGAGGAAAACTCTTGCAGTAGATATAAGGAAGAGTAATAATTTACAGCTAGGCGAACTGGTGGGTAGTAAGCCTGGGGTGAGCTACGGACCCAGAACCCACCAGATAAACATTAGATTAAAAATGCTAGTCTTGAGATCATGTCCTCACTTAATGGCTTCCAGAGACAAATGCTGATGGGATCTGGCTTCGCGTGGTGATAATTCATATACTAAAAGACCCGCAGAGTAGCGAACATGCCAGAGCAAGACAATGCAATGGAAAAATAAGGTGATTAAATATTTGATCCTAATGTCGGAAGAGTAGTGAAACGCTTCGACAGCAGGGTATTAAAATAGAAGATTACCAAATGTTAGAGGAAATTACTGGAAGAGACTGGTTAAATCCCCTTCTGACCTTTGCGTAAACCATAAAGGGTTGATAGATTCTGAGGAGCGTAGCCTACCGAGCTTGCGTAATATTTGCACGTATTAAACTGATTCTTTCCAGGCATGAATGTAACCATGCATTGGTTTTTATTTTTGGAATATACATTCACCTTACTTACAGGCGTGGTTGCTGTGTATGTATAGCATAAACCAGCTTCAGTAAAAAGTAAAACAACTGTATGTATCTGGTGTATTATTTTTCACAGCAGTGTAATCGGTAACTCTTGTAAACTTTTTATATCAATGCCGCATCCATTCTACGTTTCGTTTACGCTTGCTCTGCTTGCCCACAAAGGTCTTTTTGATAAATTTTAACAATATGCAATGTTCTCTCATCAAGAAAATCCAAGAATTATTCCCTGAAATGAACCTGATTCTAATATATTCAATATCAAAAATATGTAATTTTATCTTTGGCTTATTTTTGACATTGGTAATGTATGATGAGAAAGCATGGAACAAATGAGACCAACGTTTCTGAACTTACCGAGAAAGAAAGCAAAGACAATGCCCGTCTAACAAAAAGATATCCTTCCTACATCTAAGCGACATTTAATTTCCACGGGATCCGAGACTCTTAACTAGGATCTCTAACTTAACGAAGGTATCTGATAGTACTGACATTTTCATAAGCAGCAAAGTTCAGGTTGCCAATATAAATAGTACTTGGATATAAGACATAGTCGAGAATAAAGAATAAGATAAGATAGGAAAGAAGCAACATACAAAAATTTGTTCATTGCTATCCATCCTTTAAAATTCTGTGAATATAATTCTAGAGAAACAATAG
>NC_089760.1:7812500-7845000 GCF_040412425.1 Macrobrachium rosenbergii | reverse complement strand
AAATAAACATTATACATAATGAATTAATAGCAATGGCAGCAACAGTAAAAACCCAATTAAATAGTTTAAACTCAATAAACAATTCATAAGCAGCAAAATAAATATCATTAATAAAACCACAGCATAAATGCCACAAATCAGTAAAATAAATGTTAGAGTAAACAAAACTCGGCAGCATAACACAAAAACAGCATCATAAGTAATGAAAAAGCAGTAAAATAAAAATTACAACAAATGCAAAGTCAAGCAGCATAATACATAATACAGTAATAGTAAAATAAATGCAAAAGACATATACAGTCACAAACAGACAAACCCTTAAGAGTTGTCGAAACAGTCACCACTGTCAACGAGGATGCAGCCAAACACACGAACACGACCGAGGCATCGAAACAGCCACTGGCTCCGTAACAGGAACACATCCACGAAAAAGATGACCCCGATCGAGTCGTCGAGACAGCCATTTGCTGCCGAAGGAACAAATCCTCTCATATGGATGACCAACAACGGTTGAGCCATCGAAACGCCATTTGCTGATGAAGTAACAAATCCTCACATAGATGACCAACAATGGTTGAGCCATCAAAATGCCATTTGCTGCTGAAGTAACAAATCCTCACATAGATGACCAACAATGGTTGAGCCATCGAAACGCCATTTGCTGCTGAAGTAACAAATCCTCATACAGATGACTAACAACGGTTGAGCCATCGAAACGCCATTTGCTGATGAAGTAACAAATCCTCACATAGATGACTCACATAGATGACCAGCAATGGTTGAGCCATCGAAACACCATTTGCTGCTGAACTAACAAATCCTCATACAGATGACTAACAACGGTTGAGCCACCGAAACGCCATTTGCTGATGAAGTAACAAATCCTCACATAGATGACCAAGAATGGTTGAGCCATCGAAACGCCATTTGCTGCTGAAGTGGTTCCCCTCACATAGATGACCAACAACGGTTGAGCCATCAAAACGCCATTTATGCTGAAGTAACAAATCCTCATACAGATGACCAACAATGGTTGAGCCATCGAAACGCCATTTGCTGCTGAAGTAACAAATCCTCACATAGATGACCAAGAATGGTTGAGCCATCGAAATGCCATTTGCTGCTGAAGTAACAAATCCTCACATAGATGACCAACAACGGTTGAGCCATCAAAACGCCATTTCCTGCTGAAGTAACAAATCCTCATACAGATGACCAACAATGGTTGAGCCATCGAAACGCCATTTGCTGCTGAAGTAACAAATCCTCACATAGATGACCAAGAATGGTTGAGCCATCGAAATGCCATTTGCTGCTGAAGTAACAAATTACATAGATGACCAACAACGGTTGAGCCATCAAAACGCCATTTCCTGCTGAAGTAACAAAATAAGATGACCAACAATGGTTGACCATCGAAACGCCATTTGCTGCTGAAGTAACAAATCACATAGATGACCAAGAATGGTTGAAATAAACGCCATTTGCTGCTGAAGTAACAAACTCACATAGATGACCAACAACGGTTGAGCCATCAAAACGCCATTTCCTGCTGAAGTAACAAATCCTCATACAGATGACCAACAATGGTTGAGCCAAAACGCCATTTGCTGCTAAAATAACAAATCCTCACATAGATGACCAGAATGAGCCATCGAAACGCCATTTGCTGCTGAAGTAACAAATCCTCACATAGATGACCAAGAATGGTTGAGCCATCGAAATGCCATTTGCTGCTGAAGTAACAAATCCTCATACAGATGACTAACAACGGTTGAGCCATCAAAACGCCATTTGCTGCCGAGGTACTGCTCCTCTGATGGCCTGGACCTGACTCTCTGCTGCTCTCTGAAACTGACTTGCTGCTGCCCTGACCACTGAACCTGACTGACGCTGTCAAAGTCACTGAAACAGATTTCTACTCATTCCACAAAAAAAAATTAAAAGTAAGGAGGCAACAGCCACCAAGAGAACAATCGACAAATGATTGTCCCATGAAACAACCATTAAACCTCACACGAGTCTAACAGAAAACAAAATTTTTACAATTTTTTTTAAACTCAAAAATCCTCTCCCCTGATGCTGCCACACGGCCAGCCAAAATAGAACCAATCATGTCAATGTCATCAATATAATGGTCTCGTCTTTCAGATGCAGGTTCAAAACAAAAACAAGCAATTGGGCTGAAATGACCAGAGGCCAGAACAAAACCACAAAATACAGCCTTAAGATTAATACAAAATAATATACATTATGCACAATGAATTAATAGCAATGGCAGCAACAGTAAAGACCAATTAAATAGTTTAAACTCAATAAACAATTCATAAGCAGCAAAAAAAAATTTGCTGCCGAGGTACTACCCCTCTGCTGCCCTGGACCTGACTCTCTGTCGCTCTGAACCTGACTTGCTGCTGCCCTGAACCTGACTGATGCTGTCAAAGTCACCGAGACAGACGTCACCTCCTTCCACAAAGAAAAAACTTAAAAGTAAGAAGACAACAACCCACCAAAGGAACAATCAACAAATGATTGTCCCATGAAACAACAGTTAAACCTCACACCAAGTAACTTTCTGAAAATTCTAAGAGCAATGACATCACCATTTTTTTTTTATGGCCTATGCCGTTGTAACAGGCAAGGCTCAGAAGCTAAGTTTTGACTTCTCTAGATCTAAAGACAATCTAGGTTCTGGAAAGATTGACTTTACAGTGTTTGCTCACAAAGACTTGAGCCAAAAGTTCTGATGTCTCTTAACAGCAATATACAGGAGTTCCATTATATATATATATATATATTGTATATATATATGCGCATATAAAGTATAACTATATATAAAGTATAACTAGTGAAAAATTGAAGACAAACTGTGAATCCTGGCTGGTTTAGTCTCATTTAGCTAAAACACTTGACCAAATTGATATATTTCAGTCACTACCACATCCATACTTTGACTGATGAACCGCTGAACCCCATACAGACAACGGCCATTCATCGATTTCTTGCGTCAACCCTCGTTTTCCTGGATATTACGTCTCATCCAATCCAGTAGTTCTCTCGCACGTTTCTAGGTGTTCCACTTCCACCGCGTCAACCCCCCCCATTACACTTTTGAACATTACTTTTTTTTTTTTTTTTTTTTTTTTTTTTTTTAACCATCCTACGGTCCACCACTCCCCTCCATATGACCAGACTATTTCAGAGAACTATGGTCTATCCACTGACCTATGCTAACTTTTGAATCGCTTATTTTCTTATCTCCACATTTCCCTCCCTTTCATATTTTTCAGGCTGCATATGAAGGCATAAACAGATTATCTTAACCAAAGGCATAAGCAGTTTATCTTAACCGAGGACATAAAGAGTTCGTCTTAACCGCTTAAACACTGTGATTTAATTCGTAATTGACACCTCACTCCACACCCAAAGAGATGACTTGGCTCAACAATCTCTTCATGCATCCCCAAGATTCTTTCAAACGTTTTACGAAAACCCTGCCACCTTTTCTTGCCTCCCTTTGTGTATCGGACTGAACTTAACTTGCTGCATAAAAGCTAGGAGCCTAGTTTATATTTTTGTACTCATTTGTGATACTACTCATTGGTCTATAAATTCGGAAAAAATCAAGCAAAGAGATAATAATAAAAGGCAAAACTCTCATTTATAACGGAAAGAGATACAATAAAATATCAAATTTTAACCGGAACTGTGTGGACAGATTTCCAGTTTTAAAACTGCCTAATTTAAAATGAATGCAGGTCTCTCAACCAACCATTCTTTGTGGAAGCCAGATTACCTTATTTAATTTATGTACCCTAAAATGTCTACAAGTCATCAAATTAAAATTTCTGGAAAATAACTTTATAGTAAGATCTGAAATAACAAAATTAAAATATATAGTTGTAATAAGGTTACATATGCAAGAAGTGAATGAGAACTTGATGGTTACTAAGACTGCCCATGTAATGAGCAACACATCATAAGATAAGGCATAACACCCACGAACTCTGGGTACAGTGAAAACCACACGATCATGATGCAGGCCAATAGGCTGACCAGCTTTAAAAGCCTTATGGCGTTTTAGAGATAGGCAGATTGGCAGAGAAAGTGGAGGCACATATTTAAAATATAAAAAAAACAACAGTGAATGGAAATGCAAGAAATACCGAGGATTTGAGCAATATGTGTCTGGTTGCAATGTGTTGCCATGCCTGTCTGTTATACTTAGAATAGGTTTCCCAGCACGAGAAAACAACGTGGAGGTTAATCAAGTTTCAATGTTAATTTTTCTGGTTTCCTTCGGCCAACGTTAACAAGATAGAGTGACGCTGGCGAGAATAAACGTTTCCAGCAGGTGAATCGTGCCGAGCCCGATTTGGAAATCAGAAATCTGGGAGATCTAATGTAAAGTGTCATCATTAATTTCCTCTAAATGCGTCAAGAAACGCTGCTGATTAATGACTGCTTTCTACGAGTTAAAATACAAACGTAAAAAAAAGCCTCTCCGAATAATATATTATATGATGAACGTTTTAAATTCCCATTTACTCATAAGTATGACTTCTCTAAGAAACACCCTCTGTAATCGTATATCTCCTTTGATTATGCAGTTTTGGAAATAAGTCTTCTTATTTCTGTGAAAAGGTCATAATGAATATTTTCTTTTCTCTTATGTTGACAAAAATATGAAAATATAATATACAAAATAAGAAGTGGTCATGTATTAAGAATAAGTTTGCTCCCAATATTCATGCTAGTCATTCATTGCTTTTGTGGAAACATACTGAGTTTTAAGTAGCCATTGGTTTTTATTTTTTTTTTTAAACCTCGTCACATGAATTCAGAACGACAGCTACTAAAGCGTTATCCAGCTTCTGTGCGTGATAGTTTCAGGAAATGTGGTTTGTATTTTATTTTAAAAGGTCTATATTATCATATCTTATTACATTTAAAAACAAACCCTCATTTTCATATCACCATGTGGAGAGAGTAGTGAATTCAACATTTATTCTTCTTAGCAAACACAGACAGAAAAACTGAAAGAGTTACTGAAAATATGTTGCTGTCTGAAACTTATTCATGGTTTGAAAGCTGGTACAAATCAGAGTCCATTGCAGTATTCCATTCAGTCCTAAATATCTAAATCAAAGGCTCACTGCCAAATAAAAGTGGGAATAAGCATTCAATGACAGGGCAAAAGATTTTGCAAAAAATCTTCCCTCCACAGATGAAATCTCTGCCGATCGTAGTGTTATGGTGCATGAAGCACTGAGTAATCTAAAGTCTCTCCAGTTTTTCGGTTTTACGGTGAAAGGACACTTACTTCTTGAACCACCATGTAATGGATATATTTGACAGCCATTTCTCTTAAGGCAAAAATCATCGGTGGATGTTTTACCTTTCAAGTAATGAGGGTCATGTCCATTAACTCTGGCTTTTTGAATTCTCAAAATCTATAAACACACTGTTCTATAAATAATATTAAGATGATACTGTACTATAAATAGCATTATTTTCATTTTGCAATTCATTCAGGCTAGGCCAGCATATATTTCTGGGATTTTTACTTTTTACGTATAAAGCAAAAGAAAAAATACTAGAAGGAGAAAGCGAAATAACAGATATGAACAAATGACAAAAGGAACGAAACAATCCTTGCAACGATCGACGTAAAATATAACTTTGTCATTTCGATTCAAGCAAAGATTAACAAACACTTTCCATTCAAACTAAAAATGAAAATGAGAGAAAGGATGAACGGAAGGAAATTAAATCAGTGAAAGAATTAACCATGAAACCAATGGCAAAGAAGAAAAAAGTAAAAATGCGCTGAAGTTTCTTCGGCGCAATCGAGTTTTCTGCACAGCGTATAATGCTGTATAAAACTATCAGCTACGGCCTCGCAACAATCAATTACTCCCCAGATGCAGTCGAGTGGAGATGTGTCGCACGCTTCCGGAAAGCGTTGCCAGATGCACGATCATGGCTAACCTTAACCTTAAATATAATAAAAACTACTAAGGCTAAAGGGTTGCAATTTGGTATGTTTGTTGATTGGAGGGTGGATGATCATATACTAATTTGCAGCCCCCTAGCATTAGTATATTTAAAGATCAAAGGGCAGACAGAAAAAGTACGGATGGACAGACAAAGCCTTCACAATAGTTTTCTTTTACAGAAAACTAAAAACGAAAATGAGAGAGAGGATGAACGGAAGGAAGTTAATAAAACATTGAGAAACAATTTACAAATTGCAGAACACCTTATATAATAGAAGAAAATGCAACATGTCTGGAAGAACTTAAAATTAAAAGTAATTTAAGGAAAAGGCTCAACTATGGAATCAAAATTAAGGAATAAGGTGTAGTGATGATTAAAAAACTTTGTAAATATGAAATGGGAAATTTTCACAATATTAGTATAGTCTAATAAAAACACAACTTTTATAGGAGTAATGGATTAAAGAACCCTGGGTTTGTGTATAGACTTCCCATTTTTTCATAAGATCTGCAGGTGCAGGTTTTGAGGGAGTCTTACAGTAAGGAAATGTCGTCAACTTTAAAAGTATTCACTGAACACTATAACTTATTACAAATACTTTTAATGCAGACCTTGAACTGTCAAAAACCAAAGATGGTAACTAAGAAATCGAGGCAAGTTTATACAACATCACCGTCATTATTAACTTTGATAACAAACATGGAAATGAAAACCCGAAGGGCAAATGGAACAGTTTTAAGCCGAAGTTCGCAAGTTTGTTACGCATCTATAGAAACAAAGAACCTTCATGTCATTCCTAGCATGTGGATTATCCTCAATGAAGATTTATTTAACGGTAAACAGCTGGGTAAGATTCATAAACGCTTAAATTTTTTACCATACTTTCCTGAAATTTATGACTTTTCAAGCACCTCTAGCTTCAGAAATAAAATCACAATTACTTTTACTTGTACCGGGTGCTTTGAAATTGGAGCCCCCGCTCCACAGAACAAATGGAAAGTTATGAAGTTTTCTGCTATAGCCTATCTCCAAGTACATTATTTTAAGTTTCTATTAAGCTATTTTTCATTTTACATTTCTTGTATTTTCAGACTGAGTGACGGAGTTAGATACAGCCATGGCTAACAACTCTGAAGAAATCAAAATCAGATGGATTGACCGAATCCGGGCTATAACCTTCAGAGAGGCCAGGGATGCTGGCACATCCTTCATTTCACGTTCCTGGATAGCTAAATACATTAAAAGAGATGAATCCTTTGTTAAAAGAAACTGGAACAAAAATCCATATGACTGTCATCGTGAAAAGAGTGAGAATCTTGGAAGGCCTGAAGTCCTTTCTCAGGAGTCAAAAGACATCATAGCTGAGGCAGTGGGTAGACCAAGAAAGTCTTTACATAAATTGGTGCTTGAACTAGAAACAAAAAAGGGAAAGAAGAGAAGTTATAGTGCTGTATATGTGAGTTGAAAAAATATGGTATCAAGCCATTTCATGTTATCAGCAAGCCCAACATCACTCAGCAACAGAGACAAGACCATGCATGGTTTTGTGGTTCATTTCTTAAAGACTGGGATGAAGCTGACTTTCTCCATGTTGCCGCATCAGATGAATTCTTCATTTACACAGTCAGGAAGTGAAATCACAAAAATGACAGCATTTGGGCTGCAAAGTTGGATGATATCAGTGATGACGTGCGTCATCGCCAAGTTGTGAAATTTCCTGAATATTTGGGAATTTTTCTCTGTTTCACAGCCAAACGGTTAATGTGGATCATCACAGAAAAAGGACAGTCATGGAATGGTGAATACTTCAGAGAAACTGTGCTTACTGGTGGAGTATTTCCTTTCCTCAAAGATCCTGAAAATGTGTTATCTGTTGAAGAAGTCACATTTTTACATGATAAGGCACCATGTTTCAAGGCTCTTCAGACACAGGAGCTGCTTCAAAATAGTGGTATTGACTTCTTCTCATCAAGTGAATTTCCAGGTAGCTCCCTGACCTTAATGTGTGTGAAAACATTGGTAGTATCTTAAAGGATTGTGCTGAAGAGTGCACGTTCCTGGAAAGCTAAATACATGAAAAGAGATGAATCCTTTGTTAAAAGAAACTGGAACAAAAATCCATATGACTGTCATCGTGAAAAGAGTGAGAATCTTGGAAGGCCTGAAGTCCTTTCTCAGGAGTCAAAAGACATTATAGCTGAGGCAGTGGGTAGACCAAGAAAGTCTTTACATAAATTGGTGCTTGAACTAGAAACAAAAAAGGGAAAGAGAAGTTATAGTGCTGTATATCGTGTTAAAAATCTGGTATCAAGCCATTTCATGTTATCAGCAAGCCCAACATCACTCAGCAACAGAGAGAAGACTGCATGGTTTTGTGGTTCATTTCTTAAAGACTGGGATGAAGCTGACTTTCTCCTTGTTGCCGCATCAGATGAATTCTTCATTTACACAGTCAGGAAGCAAAATCACAAAAATGACAGCATTTGGGCTGCAAAGTTGGATGATATCAGTGATGACGTGTGTCATCGCCAAGTTGTGAAATTTCCTGAATGTTTGGGAATTTTTCTCTGTTTCACAGCCAAACGGTTAATGTGGATCATCAAAGAAAAAGGACAGTCATGGAATGGTGAATACTTCAGAGAAACTGTGCTTACTGGTGGAGTATTTCCTTTCCTCAAAGAGCCTGAAAATGTGTTATCTGTTGAAGAAGTCACATTTTTGCATGATAAGGCACTATGTTTCAAGGCTCTTCAGACACAGGAGCTGCTTCGAAACAGTGGTATTGATTTCTTCTCATCTAATGAATTTCCAGGTAGCTCCCTGACCTTAATGTGTGTGAAAACATTGGTAGTATCTTAAAGGATCGTGCTGAAGAGTGCACGTTCCTGGAAAGCTAAATACATTAAAAGAGATGAATCCTTTGTTAAAAGAAACTGGAACAAAAATCCATATGACTGTCATCGTGAAAAGAGTGAGAATCTTGGAAGGCCTGAAGTCCTTTCTCAGGAGTCAAAAGACATCATAGCTGAGGCAGTGGGTAGACCAAGAAAGTCTTTACATAAATTGGTGCTTGAACTAGAAACAAAAAGGGGAAAGAAGAGAAGTTATAGTGCTGTATATCGTGTTAAAAAATCTGGTATCAAGCCATTTCATGTTATCAGCAAGCCCAACATCACTCAGCAACAGAGAGAAGACTGCATGGTTTTGTGGTTCATTTCTTAAAGACTGGGATGAAGCTGACTTTCTCCATGTTGCCGCATCAGATGAATTCTTCATTTACACAGACAGGAAGCGAAATCACAAAAATGACAGCATTTGGGCTGCAAAGTTGGATGATATCAGTGATGACGTGTGTCATCGCCAAGTTGTGAAATTTCCTGAATGTTTGGGAATTTTTCTCTGTTTCACAGCCAAACGGTTAATGCGGATCATCAAAGAAAAAGGACAGTCATGGAATGGTGAATACTTCAGAGAAACTGTGCTTACTGGTGGAGTATTTCCTTTCCTCAAAGAGCCTGAAGATGTGTTATCTGTTGAAGAAGTCACATTTTTGCATGATAAGGCACCATGTTTCAAGGCTCTTCAGACACAGGAGCTGCTTCAAAACAGTGGTATTGATTTCTTCTCATCCAATGAATTTCCAGGTAGCTCCCCGACCTTAATGTGTGTGAAAACATTGGTAGTATCTTAAAGGATCGTGCTGAAGCACGCACAGTGAACTATGATGGTATACCAAGCCTCGATGACCTGCAAAGAGAGGTGACCGAAGTGCTTAGGGAAATGGAGTTTGAGTCTCAGCTTTTTTGCAATTTGCTCAAATACCCCTCAAGAATGCAGGCTGTGGTACAGGCGGATGGAGGCCACACAAAGTATTAAATACTCAGAGAGAAACTTAAGTAAATACCTGTTCTGAATTACTTTTGTTTTTGTCCATATCAATTTTAGTTTATGCTGTAGAGGGGTGGGGCCTCTTAATTTCGAAACACCCTGTACTGTATATAACTTATTTTTAATGTATGTTTTATTTAAATTGATACTTTTATGGTTATGTCCATGAATATTTGAATTTATAGAAGTGAACATGTCAGGTATAAGATACAGCCTTTGTACTAGAGCAATTTATATGGGACTGATCAGGTAGTTGGCAGCAATATTATTAGCAATCATCAATGTTTTATGCGTTCCTGCATTGATTTGGATAGTCAAGAAATTCAATATATACATGCTTATTTTTCTTTAATTTTAACAATTAATATAGTAGGAAAGAATTGTCTATTCGATTCGGCATAAACCTAGAATCCGTGACAGAAAAGAGATTATTTTCCTGAAGCTCATTTACTTGGTGGTTAAGGGACATTTGTATTATATACAATGTGAAAATCAGATTAATTTCGTGTTTCAGTGAACAAGAACAAAATAAAGTGACGCAGATCTTAGTATATGCAAAGAATTCAGTTCACAACTTACTAAACATTAATCTTAATCTTATCGACACGTGACACCCATGCCAGAACAATTACAAGGGCACTGAATTGTTGAAAAGTGCTTTATCTTATAGTTTCTCTCATTTTATCAGTCGTAATCGTTCAATATTAAGTGAAACACTTGATAATATGCATTATATGACGAATTTTCAGTTAGTAGTGATTGCTGAGACCATTTCGTCACAGATTTTCAACATAGCTGGAAAGAGGAGGTAATTTCAATATTCGTCGCAGAAAAAGCTTGATGCTCACGTACAGTAGGTTGTTTTAACAAGTCGTACACTTCCATGCCAGATATGCGTATAGCCTAAGCTATTACATTTCAAGCCCGAAAATTTACATGGCCTTTCAGTAGAAAGACTAATGTTCGTTTATTTGTTTGAGAAACAGCTTTTTTAATGAGCAGTGCAATCATTAATTTACCCCAGCCAAGGCCACTCTTCTGGAAAAAGAAGCCCTTGTGGATCCTGGAAACTGGCACACATTTAAATCTATGCTTGCCAGCATACAGTAAGCATAACCCATGATAATGAAGGGTCCACAAGACGCCATAAAGAGTCTTTTGAGTGAAGCTGATTTTAACAGCATGAAGCAGAGACTGTTCGCACAATGAAGTTGTATAAAGTGGAATGCTGCGAAAAACAAAATACCTTGAGATACCTGAGTGTTCAGGTGAAACAGCATTGGGCATTACAACACGCAATGAAAGTAACATTGCGGGTTGTGACTTCCTGTCAGTATGAAAAGGCAATGAAGGGTAATGGTACTTCATCTGTCAGGGATGATATTATGACGCCAAACAATGGAAAATAGTAAAGTATCAAGATTAGTTGATAACTTCATTCCTGTTGATGACAGGATGCCGTTCTGATTGATTTTAGTTTTTGCAAAGCTATGAGTGTTCAGTGGTAATCATGGTCACTTTGAATGAGACAGTCTTAAGTGCTACAACACTTGCAAATTTAAGCTCACTTGGGAAAATCTCAAAAGTCTTAATCTTAGTAAAAGATATTTTCACCTCATCACTGCTGTTGTGTATTTCGATGAAATGCTAAGAATTAATTCCGTGTATATTTTCTGTTAGTGAAGCTACCACTGAGGGCGATGGTAGCATAACCGACATATCTCGATTAAATAGAAATGGAATGCCGTGGTGAACACATAAGTTTATAAATGATATGATCCATATGTTCCTTCTTTACATCGTATCATTCCACATTACTAAGAATGACATCCAGGCGAGCCAAGTACCTTGACTCTTGCATGAACCTATAAAGGTAGAACTATGTTGACATTTCGTTCCTGCCGTCACTTCAATATTCTTGCTTCAATTAAAAAAAAAAAACAGTGACATATTGTGAAATAAATGGGTATTACCACTTCATCGTCATATTTAGCAGTAGGGCATATTCTCTTGATTTCCTTTGGAAACAGATTTTTATCTTCTAATCTTGGTGCTTATTATAGATTAATACCTACTCACTTCTGAATTCTGCTTGTCTTACCTATCACTAATACAATGGGTAAACTTCCTAGTCTCACAGGAGACATTTATTAGGTCCATTTCCCTCGTCTGGTACAAATACAACTAAGGATGGGCAAAAAATTTCCACATAATTCTATCGAAATTGAATAGCATAAATCTGTTCCCTGTTCGAAGTGGCTAAGAAAGTTATCTATACATCAGTCTGGATGAGGTTTGAGATTCCTGGAAAAATCTTGACACCAACCAGAAACATCTAAACAAACAGAGCTGGAACACGAAAGCTGTATGAATCACTATACTGTATATTGGTCGAGTGTTCTATTCTTCCATAAATATAGACCAGTATATCAAAGAATTATGTATTCCAAGAATATAAGATTACGTGTTGCAAAACAGTTTGTAGAATTAAAACAATCGAGTAAATAATCCGTTTTGGATAAGGATATTTAAACTCTACATTATCGAAAAGGGCAATTCTCCAACAACGATTCTGAGGCTGTTCAGCAGCTCAGCATCAGCGCTGAACTGCAACTCTTATTTAAAATTATATTCAGCATCTTAATTTTGAGTGTCTGATTATCCAGTTAGTATGATATGTACAAGCACTATAGGTAAATTGGGGTATTTAGTATAAATATCACATATCACAGGTGAAAAAAATAAGAGACTGGGTTTAGGTCCCGACCCAGTCTCTTATTTTTTCACCTGTGGTGATGTGTGATAAACTAAATCACGTCTGAGTAAAGTAATGTGTGCGTTGTGTGTGTGTGTGTATATATATATATATATATATATATATATATATATATATATATATATATATATATATATATATATATATATATATATATATATATATATATATATATATATATATATATATATATATATATTTATATATATATATATATATATATATATATATATATATATATATATATATATATATATATATATATATATATATATATATATATATATATATGCGTTCTGTGTGTGTGTATGTCTGTAAATTCTTCATGGGGTGTTCATGGATAATATACCAGAGTAATGTACGGAAATGTACATTTATTATTGAAAGGGTGGCTCCAACTATATAAAGAAATATCAAAATAATTCTATTCTAATAAATGTATAGCTTTTTAAACGTCAAACGGGGAACCTTCGACCAACTCCTTTAAGCTTAATGGATTTTTATAACTTCCGTCCAAACTACTGAAAGCTTGTTCAAGTTTACATGAATGGGAGGGAACTTCAAAAATTCAGGTATCTTAAAGTATAAACTTCAATATAATGTAAACAGTCATCTTTTGGTGTGTATAATTATCATTTTAATATATATATAATATATATATATATATATATATATATATATATATATATATATATATATAATTATCATATTAATATATATACTGTATATATATATATATTAATAAAGCTAAATAGATAGATATGTTTGTATATAGATACTAGTAACACTATGTATGGAAAGAAATATTGTGCGTATAGCATTTTTGAACAATATTCCAGGGATATCATTCCAGTCTATAGCCAATAAAACTATTATTCTATGTTCTTGCTGAAGACAGTTTGTACACTGAAATGCTAATATCTATAAAAAGTGATAAGAAAACGACGACGAGAATTGAAATAATTTCTGTCCTAACTATGTGAATGAAACTGGGGAATCTCACTAAAGTAAGAATCTGCGATGACATCTATGCAAACCAGTGAAAATATAATGAAGAAAACATAGTCTCTAGTAATCCAGGAACACACGCAAAACTATATGAGAAAAAAAATTATATGCAATTCAAAAATATTTCTATGCAGGCATTGTGTCATTCTGGGGCACATCTCATCGCTGCCAACAATTGGTCTGTTATCTACGCTAAAAGAACACTACCACCTTAGCTGTACGGATTAAACTTTCAAACACAATGTTTGAAATCGAAGTCTAATACGGATGGCAACCATATGTTAGCATCGAGGTTTTGGTGTGCAAAGAAAAAGTGACATTCTCAGACTTTAATCTATACAAAAATGCTTTTCCTAACGTTAACGTCCAAAACAAAAATTTGGGAGTGGGCCAGGGGAGCTGAACAGTAGGCGGGGATCATAAAAAATTCTGAAGTTGGACTTGACTGGGTCACTGGGACCGGGGTCAATCTGGAACTGGGGTTGGGCTAGGGGGGTTGGGTTGGGGTCGGGAGGGTTGGGGTTTGGGAGTCTCGTAATGATGACTGAGATGCATAGATTCGGAAGTAACGTGGAATACCTGTCGAGTTCTGAAGCGACAGAGACGGCCGCGTGAGCATCAGATTGGGTGGTTTGGGTGGCGGTTGTGGCTTGGATGGGGGAGGAGGCGGCTTGCTTGGTCTCAGTGGGTCATCATTAATTGGTCTCAACGGGTCTGCAATAACACCACAAAAAGACCACCCTCCAAGTTCAACTTATGAGACCCTGTAACTCAAGACGAATATTCTGAAATTGCCCTTAAGCGAGCTGCAAATTAATACAACTGATGAAGATAATTTCGAAAATTTCAGTGCCTCTCTCATCCTCTGATGAAGATAGCAATAACAGACTCACGCTCATTCTCCTATCAGTTCTATCATTTATTTCCATCGTACAATAATGCATTCACACATAAGCACAGGCTTGCTCACACAAACACACATACACACACATTAAATATATATATATATATATATATATATATATATATATATATATATATATATATATATATATATATATATATATATATATATATATATATATATATATAATATATATATATATATATATTTATATATATATATATATATATATATATATATATAATATCATTACTAGTTTGTGATCAAGTTCTACATTTTCAGGACTGGAAAGGGACTGTTAAATTTTATATTTTCGCTGTTATTTTTTTTTTTTGGTGTTGCGTAGTCTTCTGTCTTTGAACCATGTGCAGATATTCATAAGAGATAGCAAAAGAATTTCTAGCAGTATTCTAAAGCCGCAAACCTTTAGATTCACTCTGAATTAATCAAAAGTACGAAATGATGTACCTGAAAAGCTATTCCCTTTGTAGTGTAAAGCGAATGCCCATTTTCCTTGAATGCCAGAAAAGCGATTTCATTTTTATAAGTTCACTGTTCGGTAGTCAGAATACATATTATCTTTAACAAAAATTACTGTAACAAAAAATTTAAGTAAAACACGCCTTATTGAAAAGCTGAACGAAATAACGGTTTCTTTAAAAAAGTACAATTGTAAGGGACGTAGTTTGTGGTCCCAGATTCCATAAGGAGCCCAGTAATTTTATATTAACTTTATATCATATTCCTTGAATATGATATGACGTTCATAAGAAAATTTCCAACATCCATCAATGCGGAGTCGCTTGGTAGGGCCAGCGTTCAAAGGAAAATCGATGGCTCAGGGAGCTAACGGAAAAGATCGCTATAAAATATATTGGTCAGGAATATTTTTTTTTTAATATTAGGTACATTCAATGTTAATAATGTGGCAATCGCGAAAGGGGCGTGATTCATTTAAAGCGTTCAATAAGTCTCCAGACGATGGAACACTTAGAATCAACCTGACAGCAAAGGAACTGACAAACAACAAACGTACCCGAGCCTGCGGGACCAAGATAACATTGCAGTGCGGGATGAGATTTTTTTTTTTTTTTTTTTTTTTTTTTTTTGTCTTGGTCAGTTCGCCAGATAACACAGAGGAACGAGGGGTTTTCCATGAACGACCAGCAAATATTATTTCTGTACGAATCAAGCACCCCGGGACTCTTTCCTTGTAGGCAATGATTGGATATCAAATACATCATGATAACTGTACGTTTTCAAATAAAAACACCTGAAAATCAGCGACTTGCTATCCAGTCTGAAGAAAATGACCTTACTAATGCAGTGTTGCGCAAAATTGTTCCTTTCCAGTCATGTTCATTAGATATGAAAAATTACAGAAACACTAATATCCTTGAGCACAAAGAGAAGTAAATACCTCGTACATTTAACCGTTTCCATTTTATTTATCTATATATGTATATATATTTATATATATACATACATATGTATATATATATATTATATATATATATATTTGTGTGTAAATGTGATTCTATAATATAACCAAAACACTCTCATTCTCTCTCTCCCTTCCCGTAATTAAAAAGATCTTAAATATGAAGTATTTTCTGATGTGCTCTTTTGCATGTGCAACTAATATATGTACAAATTGTCTATATGCAGTCGTCTCTGCTCTGATATACAACTAAAGAAGCAGTTATACAGGCGTGTGTACGCGATTGTGTTTAAATCAGCATATATATACTGAGTATATATACTCGTATATACATATATATATATATATATATTATATATATATATATATATATATATATATATATATATATATATATATATATTATATATTTCAGTACATTGCCATAAGGAGCTCATCAATATCCTCTTTCACTAAATTTCTGTAACCTATTGTCTTAACTAAAAACTGACATCCACTACGGTATGGACTTATTATGTTATCCAGGGTTAGCTGAAGTCCTGCACTAAGCTATGAAACCAGTAAAATGAATTCTAGTGCGTGGTCAGATACTTAGAATACCGACTCGTAAGACAACTACCGTACGTGTTTGTTATGAAACTAAGTGAGGGTTTCAGAACCCTGTCAAAGACTTGTATTTGAGATGCATAGACAAAAAAAAAAAAATAAATAAATAAATAAAATAAAAAATATTGTGATCAAGCTAACAGAAATGAGATAAGAGGGGCACTAAGAATGGTTTGTGTAAAAAAATTTTTTTTAAGTAATTAGAAATTGGTTAAGATGTAAGCGTAGCATGAGGATGGAATAGTTGATTGGTCTGGTTCAAATGTGGGCCTGAGTGCACAGTGAAAAAGGAAAAAGGATAGGAAGCAAATTCACAAGAAATGTGATCATGAATAAGTGTGGCGGGTCAATTTTAGTTTCGAGGTAAAGTAAATCTTACTTGGTGAGAATGACAAAACGTGGAGAGAATGGTAATAAGTCTGAAAATGTTTACTGGTTGGAAAAGTTGAAAGTGAATGGTAGTAAATTACGGGTATGAGTTTAAATGTAACCTAGTGATATGGGTAATGCAAATAGAAGTTATCTGATGAAAGAATTTTAAAAATAAATAGGACAGACGGTAGTACCAGAGGCGGTTTGCAGCACAAGTATTACTTGTAAGCTAGAGTCTCTTAAAAATTTTTGAAAGAGAAGAGGCGAGTCAGTGAAGACTAAAGTTAGAATATTTGAAAGGATTATTTTCTTTTGTAGAAATGAATTATGACACTGATTAGGAATGAGGGAAAAAAAGTGGAATGTACTGTGATCAAGTAGGAATGCTGAAATAGTGATGAGCAAAAGATCAACGCAGGAAATTAAATGGCTCGCTGTGTCTTTAGATGGTCTTGCCAAAAGGAGAAGTATAATACGATACCTTATGGAAAAGTGCGAGTCATTCAGAAAAGGTAAAAGAAAGAACGACTAGGAGACTGAGAGCAAACTGACTGGATTGGGTGGAAGAGGTCTTCTGTAAAAGGTGAAAGATAAAATGATGGCCATACTGTGTGTGGGCAGAGGCTGGCGTTTTGTTCTCTGCCAGTAAGACTTCTGTGTAGGCGCTATTTTCTGAGAAATGGTGAAGCCAGCTTATTATTGCCTGCGTCAGGTCTCCAATGATTATATCGATTCTTATAAACTGTCCTTTTTATCATATCTTCTTGTTGAGATTATTTTCTTGAGAGGGTATGAATGCCCCTTGAGGTACAGGAATGCCTGCCTGTACTGTCAGATACAAGTGTCTTCTAGGTAGAAATATTATCATAACCAATAGTATTATATGTGAAGATCACATAAATTCAGTTTTTATAGTATGCTAAAAGGGATTTACAAAGCTGGAAAGTTTATATACACATCTCTCGGCTGTTGCTAGAGTACTTAATAATTAGAAAGCAGTTTTTGCCAATACATCCTTTTGCCAAGGATCTCAAAAGATACTGTTGAGATACTGTATTCCCTGAATTATTTCAACCACACTCCAACAAGGCTGAATTCTTGTGGCACATTTTATTCTCATTTAGATCATTTATAATTCTAGGTAGAAGACAGTTGCAGCATTACTGTCCCACTAATATTGCTACCTCTAACATATATATCAATAATTGAACACGGAGTCTGTGAGGAAGCAAAAAAGCAACAAATGTAAGCAAGAATATTAAGGTTTGGGTTAGTGTACAACACAACAATAACTTCAAAAGTGTATGCGAAAATTCTCCCTTACAGACGCTTTCTTTCCTGGATACCATATGTATCAGTGATCCGGGACTTTGGCTAACGTTAAAACTGAACCTGTGATTAAGGAATTGAGTAAATGCTGTGAAGAGTGTTTTTGTGTTCTTTGTGTTAGGAACTATTCCCTGTGGAGAAAACAGTGGTTTTGAAAACATCAATCGTCAAGGACATAAAAATGGCACAGGACGAGTTTGTGGGTATTTCGGTGAACTGAAATGTAAGGGAAAATGAAAAGATGTTTTTGTGTACAATTTTGGCCAAAGCCAAATGGAACATACAGATTTCGTGTAAGTTCTAAAAAGAATGAGAATGATTATATCTCCGGGGCAATTAAAGACCACATTATTCAAACGGAAGCTACGCTGTTACATGTACAATTATGAAATATCATATAAGTTCCTTCAGTGTTCCAAAATACCACGGACACTAATCAAAAAGCTAATATACGACCGTGATATCGTCGCAAAATATAAAAATCAACGATTAAGGAATTTACTGCTACTGTGGTAGCTATGGGCACCAAGAAACTGATAATCAAAATTTAAAGGCAACACGAAATTCTTTACCTTCTGAGAAAAAATAATATCAATATAAATTTATACCTAATCCTGAATTTACTTCGAGGTAGGTGTGTGTGTGTGTGTGTGTGTTTTTATTTATATATTTTATTTGTATATATATATATATATATATATATATATATATATATATATATATATATATATATATATATATATATATATATATATATATATATGTGTGTGTGTGTGTGTG
The DNA here is from genome assembly GCF_040412425.1 of Macrobrachium rosenbergii. NCBI lineage: Eukaryota > Metazoa > Arthropoda > Malacostraca > Decapoda > Palaemonidae > Macrobrachium > Macrobrachium rosenbergii. The sequence continues at coordinate 7,825,896 of NC_089760.1, read as the reverse complement.
TGTGTGTGTGAAATTTTGATCACACTGCGATTTATATACCATGAAGCTACAAATGTCGCTTAATATCCAATTCACGCTACTTCGGGAATGTCCCCGATGGGGAATTATCACTGAAGGGGAATTTTTTCAAATGATAAATGGGTCGGTACTGCAGGGTCTCGATCCCTCGACACGGTTTCCTCCAGCGACTCCATTCGACGGTCAAACCATTGAGCCACCAATGGTGGCTAAATGGTCGAGGGATCGAGACCCGGCGGCACAGATCCATTTATCATTTAAAAATTCTCCTTCGGTGATAATTCCCCACCGAGGATATTCCTGAAGCAGTGTGAATTGATATTAAGCGACATTTGTAGCTGAATATATATATATATATATATATATATATATATATATATATATATATATATATATATATATATATATAATATATATATATATACACACACATATGTATATATATATATATATATATATATATATATATATATATATATATATATATATATATATATATATATATATATTGTATATAATAAATTACTTGAATGTTTGAATGTGTTTTTGTGCATGTGCACTCATCTGTGTGTGTGTGTGTGTATTTATGTCCATGTCTCTGCCGAGGGCCTATTAGAATCTTTAACGCTTTTCCTTGAAATATTCTAGTAAGTATGTAACTGTATGCACAAGAACACATGCACGTATATGAACTCACAGCGGAAAATATCATGAAGTATTCTGAGTAACTACCACAAGAAAGAGCATGAAGCCAACAAAACTCACAATGGAAGAAGAGGGAAGTGTTCTTCGAGAAGAAATCCCTCAAAATAAACTAGTGCTCCTTTTTACGTTGCTAATATAACCATTCTACGTCGTGTATATACAAAATAAATATGCGCTTATGGTAATATAGACAATACGTGTGGATATGACTGTACAAAGCATAGTGGGGCAGCAAGATCACAGAATCAAACAGAAGTTGGTGCGAGCACTGACAATGGCCACTTTCCCTTCAACCCGAGGTAAATGGGTAAACAGCCGCCGAAGCAGTGACGATGAAGGAAAGGCGGCAGACCGTCTCATGTCATGTCAAGCTAAAGCTGAGGGTGCGAAGCTCACTCTAAAGAACCTAACCTACGTTTTGAGTTGGACGTATATACAGTGAAATCTTCTTACCTTCAACATGATTCTTACTCAAGTATGATTGCAGTTGTATATGTGGTGGTATATATAAGATCATTTTTGTACATATTGGTAATTATGCATTTTTGTATATGTTAATATTTGGACACACGTTTACACGAATACATTCATACGCCTCAATATCAAGCATGGCAAACACTACAAATTAATTATTGCTGATCATCTGACTTCTCGTAAAATGAAAGCACATAAAGATGTCTATGTTCAACATACATACATACATACATACATACATACATATATATATATATATATATATATATATATATATATATATATATACATATATACATAAGGATTATGTATTAACGTGTGGATACAGGTGCTTTAGAAGTATTGCGTTTAGAACTGGTACTGTATGTGGGTGTTCAGAAACAGATAAACCAGAATTCTAACTAAATATTTGCACACACACACACACACACACACTCATAGCTCTCTCTCTCCCTATACATTATATATATATATATATATATATATATATATATATATATATATATATACATATATACATATATATATATATATATATATATATATATATATATATATATATATATATATATATATATATATATATATATATATATATATTATATAAATATATATTTCCAGTATATAAAGGAGGCGTAAAATTCTTTTCTCTCTCTCTCTCTCTCTCTCTCTCTCTCTCTCTCTCTCTCTCTCTCTCTCTCTCTCTCTCTCTCTCTCTCTCATATATGCATGACTTGAAAAGACTATTCTTTTTCATTTTTATCGTATGAAACAAGAAAGACATGACGTATGTTAAATTATCCATCTATAACAACAAATTTTTAAACGATTAATGCTATAATGTAAATTTTTGAATAAAAGTAAATACTCATTTTCATTTCAAAAATCTACGGTAAATTCATGCTTATAATAAGCAAAATGCAACTGAATTTCACCGAGTCTCTCTTATTTGATCTATCTCTGTCCGTGACAAGTCACTGATCTAAACTTAAGAGCTACAAAGGGGCTGTAGTATTTGAGCTGGGTTTTCTCTGACTATACGGCTCTAGACGATAAAATGAACATTGCGGGCAATAACACCTATCCTATTTGATATCTTGTGCAAAATGCAACAGACAGCATAATGAAGAGAAAGAAAATACATAAACAAGTGACACAACGCACATAATTCATATAAATACATATATAAATAAATACACGTATATTATACCACAGATGTGGATTTCTATGATTTTTTGTCATGAAGGTTAACAAGACAACTCGTAGCGTAATATACATGTATCAAGCCATAATAAACAATGCCATTAAAATCTTGCAACATCTACACCGGATGCACGCTCACACCCATACATAGATATATATATATATATATATATATATATATATATATATATATATATATATATATATATATATATATATATATATATATATATATATATATATATATATATATATATATATATATATATATATATATATATATATATATATTAAATTGTATACACCATGCCAAGACTATTTTCTACTTAAAAATTGAATAGAGGAAGCTCTATAAAAAAAAAAACATATTCTGAAATTCGTCGTTTTGACTAACCACCCTTTGAGCATTGCTGCTGACAACAGACAAGGATGCATGAACATCAATGGGTAATATGTTGACATAATGATATGCTGTAGTCCTTTAAGCTGGTATTTTAAAAATTATATCCACGAATGTACTTGACTCTATGTTATCTGTGATTTTCGTAATGTTTTTGGTAATACGTCGTGTATGTACATATTCACTTAGTACAATCATATTTTTTTTTTTATATACCGAACAGATGTACATATAAATCTGGCTAACACTCACACGCGTACTTGAACATACAATTTACTGTGCATATTGGAACGGCCAGCGAAATGAATCTATCATAACGATTTGATGGAAATAGTATGGGTAAAAGGGTCTATGAAGCGGAAGGAAATGAACGTAATGTCAGTCAGAGTGCGACATAACTCCCCTTAGATGAGGTTTAGAAAAAAAAATAGAAAAACAACCTTGATGGCGACAAGAAATTCATTTTTTCAAAGGAAGGCAAGAACGGATCCTGCAAAACAACTGGAAGATGACGACTACCTTGCTTTGTCAGTGGGAAGAATGATAAATGAAGAACAACCCTAATGGAAATGGCAAATCACCTTAAAATGAATGAAAGGGAGAAACAACCCCTCCCATCACAAGAGAAGCGTAAAATTATGATAGCCAACCTGGAGCAAGCAGTATTCTGCTCTTGAAGGAGAGGAGGTCCTTTTGGAAAAGGTCCCCGGATGGAGCAAAAAACCTCTGCTCCTGGGGAAACAAGACGAGGACATCGTGGAACACAAGCCTCCAGAAATCGACATGCCCGCCTCAAAGGAAGTAAAAGGAAGGAAGATCGAGGGTAGGGAGAAAGTTCCAAATCTCGTTACGTAATGATTTTTCAGCAATTTTGTTGCTAGATTATTCCTCACAGACGTTGTGCTATGCAAAAATGTATTTGATTCGAATTTTATTTAAATGTTATATATGGGAATAAGTTCATTTTACTAATGGACAATGTAAGTTAAGTACGTCATTTCCCCTCATCCTTTAAAAAGCCTCTGCTGAAAAAGTCTATGGAGATACACCAGGCCTCTTACACCCGGTATTTCTTGCCTCACCCCACCATTGCTTTTACATTTAAGGCCTTTATCTGATATATACTTAATAAGAAAAATTCTCTTATTTGAGATGTTTCCTCTATGGCGCCCCTATTCTCAAGTTGTTTTAAAAGTTCACGATAAAAAATTAAACCTTGCATATGCTGGTCTTCCCTCCAAATGAAAGCTCGAAGTTCTTCGTCGTTTCCCTTTGTATTTTATAGAAAACTTCTCGGAAAGAAGGTTCCGTGTGCCACCGCCCTTCTTCAGACAAGTAAACACGGACCTGCACAAAGTTGATATCGCAAAGTTAAAGATTTTTTTTTATGGTTTTTATTTTACAATTCTCTCTTTTCCAGCACCCTCTCCATTCAGCTTTGGAATTCACACTTTCAGTATTGTAGGAAAAAAAATTGATGCTGTGGAAATTATCTGTAGATGTTCTCCAGAATGTTGTAGGCTTTTGTTAAAATCAGTACATACCCCACAAAAATGTATGCGCGCCTAGAAACTCTCCCTGACACCCACCTGAACAGTAGAAGCATGGGTCTTTTGTGTTAATGTTCATTTAGACTTTCTGTTTTCTTCCTTCAGTGTTCTATTTCATTTCACAGCTTACGGGAATCAGAAAATCACATTCCTAAAAATGTTTTCTAAAAGGTTTGCATAAAGCGTTAATGACTTTCACTAGAACGCTTCCCTGGAATTTATCAGTGGCATGAAATCGAACGTAACTGAATACAGACTGACTGGTTTAAAAATACATAATCCATGTACGCAAAGACCCTTGTACTTCAGAGGACAACAAAAGACATATCTGAAAAGCTGCTAGTCTGTGATGAAGTGATGACTGATGACATAAAAGATCATTAATCCCCAATGAAATATATGTTTAAGTCCGTGAACGAGCCTACAGCAATATCTGCTAATTTACTGTATAACCAGTATTTAACAAATTATAAATATGAGAGAGAGAGAGAGAGAGAGAGAGAGAGAGAGAGAGAGAGAGAGAGAGAGAGAGAGAGAGAGAGAGAGAGAGAGAGACTTCAGATTACCTGTAAAAAAAGGGGGGGGGGAGGCACCCGAGAGACGTGGGGGATTACCTCGTCGAAACCTCTGCAAGCCACGACATCAGATTTTAATATGGGACTGGATTTAATATTCCTGATCGAATTACGAGTACGTTGTATGTTAGGATTCCAGACGTCACTTGACGTCACATCGTGGCTCGACAGGAAAGAGGACAGAGAACTGCACTGGTTTCTTGTTAATTGCATACCGCTTCCCCTGCGGTAGTAAATATAACCGAAGGAGCTTATTCACTACTTCGCAGACGCGGGGGAAAAATGGTGAAAACGTGAATCTTCGCCGTAAATGAAGGAATGCTTAACACCGGGAGGAGAATGATAACGAAGGTACGGAAGGTTATTTTACTTGATTCACTACTTGTTCATGTGCAAGACTCAGGCACTTGGGGTAATAGGAAGCATCTCACTCTGGCCCAGCGGCAAAATATTTGTGGTGATTCCCTTTCCATACAGGGAATTAGCCATGGTAAGGCGGTTTCGATAGGAAATCTAGATAATAATTTAAAAAAAAAACACACATACAGCGAACCCCTGCACTTTCTGTCACAGGATGTTCTTGGATAATTTGGAATGTCATTAGTAACCATGTCAATCAGCAGTGATTTTACAAGAAGATAAAAAGTGGTTATGAGGATAGGAAACCCCAAGAGAAAAAACGTCACCGTGGCATACAGCATGGACATGCTCCATGTCTTTTTACCTATGCTATAACAGAACATTAACTGATATATATATGCTATTTTTTATAAAAAAAAAAAACCTGCGAAAGACGCAGCCTTGCCACAATATTAATTTCTAAATTATCTATGCATTGGAATTCTAAAATGTAAGCTGAGAAGTAAGTTATAGTAGCTTACTATTACTAATTTTAAATAAACCAATATACCGAGAACGCATACTCAAATAAAACTAAGAAGTATAAAAAGTAATGTATATTATCAGTTGCTACATGTACGAGTATATTCACTACGATGAATAAAAATAACCTATTGGGACCTAGAGTTTAAAAATTTCAGCCTCATAAAATCTACAAATAACAGGACAATATTTGATAAGTTTACGAAAACTATCTCCCCCTATAGAGCATAATAAGGTAATGATTACGGAGATAAAAATTGTAAAGGCGAAAGAACAAAGGTACTTTGGAAACATGTTGTAAACATGACAGCGTACAAAAATAAATCTTTGCTATGGTATGTAAATTTATTTCTCAAGAAAAGATGGAAAATATGTTCAAGGCTGAAGGTATGTAAAGCATGAAAATGGCGGAACTACTGCTGAGAATAAAGCGACATTGGAATCATGGAGGCTGCATTTTGAAAAGCTTCTGAATAGAGGAATTGAGCGTTAAACGAAGTTCTCTCCAGTACTGAACATGTATATGGTGATTTTTGTCTTTTATGAATTGGAGTATTTCTTATTTCAAGTTGGGGATGAAAATCTTTATGCCAATAACGACCCAGGCTACCTTTTGCAACCATATGAAATATTTTCGTCTCCTGAATTCAGTCACTGACCACTGTGGTCAACGGATAATAGTGCATGATATCTAGTGAATGTGGGAGATTATTTCTCTTCTGCCTGAAGGTCATTCAACATACGCTTTGATAAGTGTAGCTTGTACTAAGCATTATCGAAAATTTTGTAGATTTTTATGAATCCTCAGAACTGTAGAACACATAACCTTCTTTTATAGCAGTTTGGAACCAGTTCAGCACTGATTAGTCTCTCTCTGCATAATTGTACTAATGGGTTAAGCCGATGTCAATAATTCTTAAAATAATAATCTTTAAATGCCGGAGAGCTTATCTCAAGGCAGGAAAGCCATTATTAAAAATGAGAGAGAAAAAGGCTAGTTTTCATAAGTTGAGCAAGAGTTTGTTCATAGGCCAGAGAGAATGGACTTACAACACAAGAAGACAACACTGAAAGATGTTACCGCTGATGAACTCCTCTTTAAATCTAAAATGGATGACTTCAGCATATGACTTATGACTGGTTCAAAAAACAAGAATTACACCTAAAATGCCTAACCAACGGTATGGTAACGATAACTGACTAAGTTAGATGCGCGACAGGAAAACAACAAACCAAAAGAAACGTAGCCACACAGAAAGAGTCGGAGCGTAGATAGAAAGATAAAAAAGGAGAATTTTTAGGATAAAGACTTTACGAAGCAATATTCAAAGTTACTCGGGATTCCACCTATGCACAATATTCCATTTATTCCTCATTTTCTAGCTCTAATAACACTTATGTTAATGAAATGAGTAATAACAAATAAAATCACAGTAAATTTGGGTGCATCCAAATAAATAATGAACACAAATTTATATATATATATATATATATATATATATATATATATATATATATATATATATATATATGTATATGTATATGTATATGTATATAGTATATGTATATATATATATATATATATATATATATATATATATATATATATATATATATATATATATATATATATATATATATATATAAGTTACCAACAGCCTACTGATAACGGATTCACTTTACCTTGGAAAAAACTCACATCCAAAGGCAATTGTATACAAACATGAGCTCCTTTCCCTACCAGGATTCAAAACTTTGTCTTTAATCACTCACGTGAGTGGATCGAGTCACTTTAACCCTTCGGTTATGAGTTTTTCCCAAGACAAAGTGAACCTAATATTAGTCATTTTCTGTGGTTTTGTATTTGATACCATGATCATGTCATTTGTAAAATTCGTGATAAACAGTTATAGAAATAAGAATAACTATGTATGTATGGATGGATGGATATATGTAAGCTATCTCTGACGATGAGGAAGACTGAAACATGCAAATAACTAACTGTGAGGACGACTCATCATTCCGGGCATACGCTGAGAATTAAAACACATGCCAAGATCTTCAACACGCAGTACATATATTTTTCATTCAAAAGATTAACAAACATAAATATATATATATATATATATTTCCATAAATAAGTAACTGTAGCAATACATATATTTTGTCATTCCAAATTCTAGAGCACATTAATTTTCATTCAAAACGGCACAGTTTTCGAGCGAGATTTTATTTAAAGACCCTTACCTGTTAATGTATATATACGCCTTATTCTTGTCATTTCTATTTATAATTTACTGTGTAAACTTGTCTATAGTATCTTTCTTTTCTCTTGTATTTTTAACCTCCTTAATTCTTTGAATTATTGCGAGAATTTTCAAGGCATTCTGTAGTGTAAGGTTAAAATCTGCTTCGACAAACATGAACGCACATAAATCTATTATTTTCTTCTGATTCAGTATACCTTATTATGTAAAACACTAAAATTGAGCATTATTCTTATCGAGGCATTAGAACGGTTAGAAAGCGGTGCTGTTGAAAGGATTTTGGAAATAGCTCCAAGCACAAAGCAACTGAACTCGTGTCAGCGAACAAAGTTTCAGTGAATTTCAAAGATCATGTTCTCTCTGGAGTCATCTTGCGGGACCATTGAGAGTGACAAATTTTACGAACAGATGCTTTGAGAGTTCCTTTTTTTATTTTTGTATCTAATTATACTTGAATAATACGTTTACTTAACCTTAAGACCACAATCTTCAAAATATGGCCGATGACTAAATAGTAAATGTCTAAAATTATTATATTAAAAAAAATATTCATTCAAAAGCCCTTACACCAAAACGGACATCTGAATGAGGGAAAGTAATATATGGTGATATTTTCGCTTCTCCTTTTGTATGTCCTGCTCGTAATTTGATTCCAATTATAAGAAGAAGGGATTACATAAAGGACAAGGATGACCATTATTAAAGATTAGAAATTTAAATAGTGATATTTTGATTGGAGAAATCTGGTTCAACACTAAACCTAATACATCCAAGTCTTTTAGGAAATAGTCTTCGTAATATAAAAGTGATAAAGCATTTCTCACTTAATTTGATGAAAAACTTGCCTCATTTACCTCTTGGAATCAAGACTCGTTAACATGAAATCATGAAGAATTTTTTCAGTTACGATGTGAAGTGCTTAGAATAATTTAAAATTAGGTTTCCCTCTATTTACGACTTATACAGAATTGTCTACCATAATTTTAAAATTGCTACGTATGTATACTACTAAAATTATTTTTAGAATAATAATCAACAATGATTTGGTAAAGCTCGGGAATTTGGTAAAGCAACTGTGAATGTAGCAATATCACTCGGCAACTTTTATCATTGAAACGCGTCTCCACTAAGCGTCAAAACGTCAAATAAACAAAATATGTAAAAAAAAAAAAAAAAAAAAAGTTATTATGGGGCCACTAGACAAGACCACTTGCACCTCTCGGAGGAGGAAATGAAATGAATGGCAGCTGCCCGAATGACGTTTCCAGATGTGAGAGACATGTGCCAGGTGACGTGTGACATTTGCTAAAATTTGGATTCTATCAGCAGCTGTCACAGAATGAGTGCGAATAATGAACTGACAGCTGCCTGACTCGACAGTAAATGGCATCCGGATGTATTGCTGATACGAAACCACACAACTCGAAGACGTCATCTTCTCCGAGTGCTCAGCACACATCACTATCTTCAGAAAAGAACTCTCATTTCCGACGGATTTTGAGCAATTTCCTTTTTCAATATTTTGTTCATCAAGCTATTTGTTACCGCTTTACCAAGAATATTAAGGTAAATATTCAAATATACCATACATTATGTTGTTTTTCCTTTTTTTTTTTTTTTTACAGCAGACCGTACAATTAATGAAAATTTTTCCAGCAGCCTTTGCTGGGTATGACTTCAGATCAACAATGCCCTTTGCAAATCAGAGAAATGTCATTTTTTTTAAAGGTTACACATCAAAAGATATCCTACTCTCTGTCCTTGAGCTGATGAAAATACCACTCAGACTGCAAACGAAATCCAATACTCACGTTTTCTGTCATGACTAAATGATTTAATGCTGCCTTTCGTTCATGATATAGCCATGAAACGTCCACAGTTCATGTTAATTTCCAGGTAACTTGTATATCACATTTAAATATTATATTACCATTCGCTTAACTTTTTTACATTTATATATTGTCCAAGGTCACGTGTCTCTTTCTGGGAATTTATTTCAACATTTAACTTCTCTAGAGTGTAGAAACGATTCTGTTTAAGCATATCTAATCTTCAGATTTTGCCCCTTTAAATTGAAGGTATATTTTTTTTAATAGGTGATTAGAAGCATGGGGAATAGAGATTATTTTCCCTACTATTTTTCAACCTAACTATTTTCATGATCCTGTTCAACAACATTGACATTTAAACTGTTTGAGCTTTAAACTTGTACCATGGAGGTGGTTAGGGATTTATGATGAAACTAGGTAAGAAGGTACCATGGAGGTGGTTAGGGATTTATTTACGTAAGTGACGTCATTTTAATCTAGTTTCAAGATCACATTTCAATGAAAATGTCTAGATTATTGTTTTCCCTGGTTTTAATAAAACTTGGTAGGTAGGTAACCTGAGATGGCGTGCTGCCTACTTTCAATGTCAAGTAAATTCGAAGGAAAAAGATTTTGTTTTACCTCTTTTTGGTGATTCATTCAGTTTATTATTTCGTTCTGGGGAAATATTGTACCTTGAAGTATGTTTATTTATTTATTTTTTTAAGATAACGAGTCGATTTAACTTCTACACTCGATTTTTCTGTGATTTTGATGGCACTTGATGAAGGTTTACATAAATATTTTTACCTTAACCTATTTTTTAGTGTCACAGGTTAATTTAAAAGTCAACATTTTACTTTTTTTTTTGTCTGATAAAACATGTTAGATAGGTAACTTGTCAATGACTACTTTCTCCAACTTTTCTTTCTTAGCTTATTTCTCACTGTCGCAGGTCCCTTTTAATGCCAAAATATTATTTTTCTACATCTTGGTTTTTGCTAGTTTTATGGACATTTATAGGTAAGTCAAGGAAAATTGATGGTTATCATTTTCCACTGGTATTTTAAACACTACCTATTTTCAAGATTAGTTTAATTTAAAGACTAAACTCATTTTTCTCTGAGCATGAACCGTGATAGTATATCCTCGCGTTGAAAGTTATTCTTCCTCAGTATTATTTAATATTGACCATATTTTGGTCATAAAGTAATATAAAACCTATAATTATAGGACTTTTCACATATCCGTTAATCTATGAACATTTGAGGCCTACAGCCTTCAGACTCTTTGTCTCGATGTTGAAACGATAGCTTTTAGAGGGTAAAATGTTCAAGTCTTATATTTTGATTAAAAAAAAACTTTGTGCCTGTATTGTCTTTGTTTTATGGCTAAATTATTAGCCATTTTCATAAGCCATATTTTTCAGCGAATACATGCAGTCGCTATTGCATTATGTAATTTCGGTATCGAATTATATAATCAGTATTATTTGTTAGTTATTCTTACCAACGTACAAGAAGGGCATGAAGGAAAAAAGTTTGCAAGTCAAACGTTACCCCATGATTTGAAAAAAAAAAAAAAAGCTGACGCGAAAAACCTAGCTGAAAATAGAAACGCCAGAAAGCTAAGCATAGTTAATTGCGGAAAAGGAGGTCTTATATTCTGCAGATGATTATTTGAGGTTGCTTCAGGAGTAGAAGAATTAGATGACAATTAGATATGAGTATGAGGATCTGTGTACCTCATATATTAATATGAATGGGATTCAGAAAATGAAAATGAATGGAATCTACTTCATCTCTCATTTGAACCACCAAGCAATTGAATTAAGAAAGCATGTGCTACTAGAAATTTTAAATCTGGGGCATAAGGCAATAAATACTTCCTAAACTTGTTCAGTTTTGCAAATGATTTCCTACTGAACCCCGCGATGAGTATTATCGTGGTTTCAGGAATTGTTAGGTTTCACAGTTTTATCAGTATACTTTGCTACGCTGCCTAACAAATATAAGTAGAATTACATTATCTTCCATATTAGAAACCTTTCTCCATTTCCTCCGCCTTCACCTTTGGAGCAGAGATTCTGAACTGTTACACGAAAGGGACGCCTGTTTTAAAGACTGAGTTTTCTTTCGTAGTCCCACGCATGGAAAGAGAGAAGTATAAATGGAATAGTGATGCGATAAACTCTTTCCTTTAATCTTTATCAACGTCATCCTCCTGGAAGCTGACGTGTACTGCGAAATTCTATTCATGAACGTCGATTCCTTTGAAGCCAACTGTCACATAATTCCTTTTTATGTTTGGTTCATCAGGGTGCGTCTAAATGACGTTCCCTCATCCTTCTTTGAGGATGAATATCTCTCAGTAAATTTTGACTGTTTAGAATTTAATTCTGTAGGTATAACTCATAGTCAAAGTAATGGTATGAGCCACTCATTGTAAGTAAAGGTTCCAATCGATAATTCAAGCCAAAAAAATCAGATTAATCTGAGACAGTTTCACACATTTTTCTTTGTAAGAACAGTGGAATTTAATATATTTATTAAAGCAAAAATAAGATTTTTAGTACATTTACAGCTTACAGTAAATTACTTTTGTTAATGTGAGACCATCATTTTCCCATTTTTTTCCAATACAGGAGAGGGCATCAGTATAGGTTGTAAGGGCAGAGAACTGATAATTAAAAATTTTCGGCCAACAATTATTTCATATTTCACGGAATAATATCTATAACTTGCTAGTATGAATATCAGTTAGAAACAAGTTTCATTTACATAAACATGTTATAGTATTTTTAATCGGTTTGTTTTTATCTTATATCGTCGCATATATTTCAATGTTATGAATACCTGTCATCATACATTATTCAACTCCTATAATGTAAATTAATATGATTTCATTTAACAAAATTTTTGTATCTTTTTTTGTCTTTCCAAGTTGGACCACCTGTCGCACAATTACCTATGTGTAGTATTCAATAAAAAGTCATTTTCACATTCATGTCCATAAGATCCAGGGAATTGAAAAGATTGGCATAAGAGTGATGGCACTAAACACACAATCTCAGCTATGATATCACACTTGTATGAGATTTCCTAACCTGTAGATATTCTCCCTGCATGAAAAATTATTCTTCTAGAACTGACTCCTTTGTCAATAATCTTCCTATTTGAAAGCAGTACCTGCAGATCGACTCGCTTCTTTCCCATTTGTATTAGGTAACTTTATATATTTCTTCTTCCATGCATATCAGATTTTGGGTTAATACTCTGGGATCGAACAAATTAAATATGAAATATTAAAATGATTATTAGTAATCTACAGTCCTCTTACAGACTCATTAATTTATTATGCCACAAGACAGCTTTCCTTCCTAAAGTTACTTTCTATTATGACAGACTACAGCAGAGAACTTTAATCCTAATGGAAAATCCATGATTAAATATTTAATTAGGGGGTTAACTGAGTCTAATTGCAATATTTCTCTTTCAAGTTTTATTGCTTTCAT
>NC_089760.1:7802500-7810000 GCF_040412425.1 Macrobrachium rosenbergii | reverse complement strand
CATTCAAGCCTCCCTCCCAAGATTTTCAAACTGCTCACAATTACAAGGAACTTAGGGTCTTTGTTTTCCGTAAATCCCAAACTATGAAACGCCACAGTCTATCTTTTCGCCTTATATTAACTATTATATTTTTCTGGAAAGCTGCATTTTTTGTCTTTCGAAGTATTTAGATCATTCAGTAATATTCATTTGAAAAAGTGCCTTGATAAATCCTTCATGTGACAAATTTGTGTCTTGATATTCTTCTCGCCCAAGACTTACGGGGATCCTGTTACATCTCTAGCCTCTAATGTATGCTTCTTTATATATATTCCACCATCAACTGAAGCCTGATACCCTTATATAAATTTAACTGATAATGATATCCAACACTGCCTCTTTGATTTTGCATCACCTTATTTTCCTGTTTTATCAAGTTCCTACTTTTACATATATTTTCACACATTTAACCTGCTCTGTAACTTCTCTTCGTTATCACTGGTTAGTACTACATCACTTGAAAACGCAAGGCATTTCAGTATCACATTAACAACTTCCCATATTATCTCCGGAAGCTGACTCAACAGCTTTGATTTCGCCCCAACGTCTTTCATCTTTCTCTTCATTTAAATATCAAACATAAGTAGGGTTATCTAAACTCACGTTGTCTACAACTAGCATTTACATTAGATCAGCAATTTCCATCCATTTATTTATATAAAAGTCTTACTTGAATCACAGAAACGTCTAATTATTCTGCCATGCAACCTATACTCTTTTCCAAATTCATATCCTTTAATTCAATAGTCTTGTAAGCTTCCCACATATCCATTTATACCATACATGTATTTCCCTTTCTTATAAAAAATTCCAGGTGATTGGCTCCGAACAAACTTAATCCAGAGGCCTTCCTCCATGTATGACCTTACTCTTCTTTTTCCATATCAAACCTTTCTGCCCTTTGTCTTAGCTTTTCAAGAAATATCTCAAAAGTGTTCTTGATTAACAGGACCCTTATTCATCTCATCCATTCCTTTACAATTTTTGTCGAACCTGCTTATACATGACACTTCACCATTATATTAACCATGACTACCTTTATTCCGCTACTCTCATTTTCACCCACACAATTCTCAAAGTAAGTCTTTTTTGCTCTTTGGAAACCCAGATAATTTTCTGGATATTACACAATTTATAACACCCTCACCCGCCCCCCTTCTTTACTACACTACATACAGTCATCTTGTCAGTCACTTATTACGTAAGAAATATTCCATCTATTTGGCTTCAGCAAGTACCATAAAATCATGGTTTGTTTTTTCAATAAAAAATCATTTCATAAAAGTAATTCCTGGTCTGCACCACGTACAAGTACATTCCGAACAAGGAGTCTAAAATTTTTTACATAATCTGAATATGAGCATCAGTAATACAAGCATGGGGGGGGTGCACTCCTTGCCCCAATCATCTGGTGCCTTTTGCACCATGAAACCAGGCTAGCATTGCTTATTCTAGATTATGAGCATAATATACTTATAAAAGAGAAGTTGTTGCTGGACTCTTGAGAATATTAAAGGAATCTTTGTACCATACAAAGGCCAAAACTTCTCACTATATTACAGGCTACCCAAAAGCGAGAACCCTTTCCAGAACGAAGCTGGCTTAATCTAAAACGAACGACGAACTCACTAAGTAAACAGATGATCTGACTTAGAACATTATGCATATTTGCCCGGAGTCTATAGCAATCAAAAGGACGACAATGCAGAGATAGTATTACAGCTACCACTCCAGTCAGTTAGACTCACAAAATAATAATAATAATAATAATAATATCTCCGAAGATGACCCTCTTCCAAACACACTTCAAACTCAACGGAATCCAGACGGTCAATCGGTTTTATAATAATAATAATAATAATAATAATAATAATAATAATAATAATATTCATCATCATCATCATTTTTCTGTCGACCGGTGAGGACAAAACACCTCATGCAAGCATAAAGCTTATTGGTGTATAATTTGCGTTATAATTGCTAAAACGCGCCTCAGCAGCGATGATTGGTCCCGGATTCAGTTACCGAGTGGGGAGGAATGGTTTTAGTATATATATATATATATATATATATTATATATATATATATATATATATATATATATATATATATATATATATATATATATATATATATATATATATATATATATATATTATTTAGTCTGGCTGTGCTTTAGTGACTATAGTGGATTGTAATCAGAGAGCAGAAGAGCAAGGGACAGACAACAAAAAGGCTTGGAGAGGACCAGAAAAAAAAAAAAGTATAGTTTAGTTTTACCAGACCACTGAGCTGATTAACAGCTCTCCTAGGGCTGGCCCGAAAGATTAGACTTATTTTACGTGGCTAAGAACCAATTGGTTACTTAGCAACGGGACCTACAGCTTATTGTGAAATCCGTACCACATCATAGCGAGAAATGAATTTCTATCACCAGAAATAAATTCCTCTAACTCTTCATCAGCTGGCCGGGGAAATTGAACTCCGGCCCATCGAGTGACAGTCCGAAGCTCAACCGACTCAGCCAAAGAAGGGCTAAAGGAGAGGACCAGAAACCCAACAGCCCCAGAAGGCACCCACTCTAAAAAAAAAAACATGGCTTATAGAGGAAACCACATCAGTATATATATATATATATATATATATATATATAATATATATATATATATATATATATATATATATATAATGCTGGTGATTCACGATCATTCTTTCTTTTTATATAGCGTCCTCTAGCTCTATATATATATATATATATATATATATATATATATATATATATATATATATATATATATATATATAAAATGCTGGTGGTTCACGATCATTCTTTCTGGTTATATAGCGTCCTCTAGCTCTACCTAAAGTGTTCTCGGTTGTGTATTTACAGTTTTGCAATAAGATTTTCTACCATCATACGCTAATATTCCCTATATATAGGGAATTCAATACACAATCACACTAATAGGTTTCTATCTACCGTAAAGGATACCTTTATGGTGTACAGTCACTTTTTCGTTAATGTGACGAGCCAGTTTGTTTATCATTTTTTTTTTTGACAGATAATCATACTGCCTCCGATTTTAATGAATTCAATTTCACTTCATACCTAAAACTCTCCTGGTTTCATATTTCTAAAATATTGGTCTTATATGTCTCGACATTTATACAGCGTGCTCACTCTAAGTGGAGTAAATCGAATGCGACACCAAAAAATGGCTCTTTCATTAACCAATTTCTCTTATTACCGCCCCTTTCTTTATTCCTTCTACCGCTGCAAGCTCATTCTTGTACTGGAATGACACGAAAAGTTGCTAACTCCATTTCTCTCTCTCTCTTTTAGTTGATAATGCTGGGCGTCAACTTTTAACTTCGTGCTTTCTACTACTTTGCACTTAAGAACTTTATGCAATGCTTGCAGAAAACTTGGCATTCATTGCAAAGCTTGCTGCACATACAGAGATGAGTGTTCATGACAGATGCTATAGATTATTATTGTTATTATTGCTGGAATGTTGCTTTCTCTTCCGCAGATGGGCTGTCTCTTGAGCGTTTATAATCTCCTACCCAAAACTAAACGAGGGGGTGACTTCCTTTCCCTTAACAAAGGTATTTACGAGTTAAACCAACTTCGGGATATACCTCGTTTCGGCTTTGTTTCAAAGACATACTTCGGCGCTGGACTTCCGCCATCACCATTGGTGTTTCAGCCTTTGGAATTAGTTGGTGCTATTCGCTTTGTGGAACGTCAGCTTTCATATTTCGTTGAGGACTAAGTCACAATACCCAGTGCCAGAGCTCTTTTATTATCAGTTGTGCAATTCTGCAGAATAGAGGCACTGAAATAAACGTTCATGTTGATGCTTACAGGTTTAAGAGCAGCTATAATGCTCCTTTGAAGTGCCTTGCCCCATTGCCATATCATTTCTTTCTTTTTTTTTTGTAAATTTTCCCAGCAACTGTTTTTGCAAGATTAGGCACATTTACATCATTTAACATCATTTTACTCTTTGCAGTGGTGTTCTCCTCTTTCTTATAACGACATTCGTGGAAGTTCTACATCACATTTGGATTCTCTGTGTAGAATCAGCACCAAGAAGCAATTTACGAAAAGCTTGCAGGTAAGAGTTCCTAGGCCCTTAGGGGTTTTGCGTCTTATTCCCTGTAGCATTTTGCACAGTTTATTCCTGCCAGCAGCGTGTTTCAGAGCACTGAAAAATAATATGGTTAAAGGCATCTGTTTATTAACGTAGATTGCTTCCCTACGTCAGATAACATAAAGCCCTGAAAAGTCAATCTATAAATAGTTTGGTTATTTCTTTGAATGCTTTGCTGTTTCCTCGAATTAAGATTTTTCCAGTCATTTCATGTATTACAAATATTTATTATCAGCAGCCGTCACACAGCCTGTTTAATGTTATGTAAACTGAATATCAATTAATTTCATAAACTAAATGTCAATCCTCAAGTAGTGATAATTTTCAGCAGTTATATCAAATACCGAATCCGATCATTTTAATTATAAAAGAATAAATATAATAAATAATTCTCAAACTACACTGACGCACCCTTTTGGCAGAAGTGACACTCGGGCATAATCTATCAGCATTTTAAATTAAAATATCAACAAGGTCTCTCATATACATAGCGTTAATCTTGAAAGAGGTTTGGACAAATAGGCAAGAGTGCCTAATTACCAGTGGTTGCTTATTGTTAATTTTTGCCCCTCTCCTCATCTCAAAATAAGTCCCTGGCTTATTCCTAAGGAAAGTGACGGTTCCAGGACATTATTCTATTCTGACTTTCCTTAGCATCGTATAATTAACACGCTAACAGATAATTAATCTTTCTCAAACGCCTGATCACCTTTATCTTCTTTTGAAATGCCAGTTTTGATCCTAAAAGCAAGATTTAACAGGGTCCTTCTTTCTTATTGTTTTCCATCACATCTGCATGAGCGACCTTGGATATTCTTTTGTTTTCTTTATTAATATCTCAGAAAGCAAAATATTGGTTGTGCTGGATCAGCCTCTTAAGTGTGAACTTTCTCCTCTCGATAAATTCATTCGATTATTTTTAGGCACCCGCCATATACCCGCAGTTTTTGGTGGGGTTACTGGGGTAACCTTCTAGTCCCTTCCGTATTTCGTGTTATACTTGGCAGGGATCTGATACTAATATTTTTCAACTTTCTATCAGTATCATTCATCAGACCGTTATACAATTCACGTTTATACTACATGTTGAGGTCTTTCTAGGTCCTATATCTCAAACCCAAACATTTGTTGCTGCTTTCTTCATCTACCACATATAATTTGAAAGATATTTTAACGTGGTTCTTGCAATTATGTAACTTAGAGGAATGTAAATTATGTAATAATATAAATGTTCCAAAGCGTTATATAAATGTCAGTTGCGAAAATTGCTGATGAGAATCCTTTTTTTCCAAGTGTTCTCTAAAGTTGCTGAAAAGTTTATTCGTAATACTGAATATAAGCGACTTGTACTTACTCATCACCTCTGATGGATAGCACACTTTCCGGATAGTATCATATTTTGATGGACTCCTAGTTCTCAATGGCTATATCTGAGAAAACGTCCATAATGGATATGAGACCAATTTTTTCGAATTGTTTTGACTTGCTTAATCATACAGCTGTTCTGGGCATGTAAACTCCTTAAATAAGATTTTGGAAGCTGTGTACTCTTTTTGATTTGAATGTAAAATAATAAAGCAGGCAGATTATTCAGCTCTTGTTGTAAATTAAGCTGAAGAATCAATCCTGAAGCCACACAGACAAACACCAAATTCTTCAAATTCATTTCTGTTTCAGAACAGTAGAAAACTCACCCTTGCAGCATTTTCAGCTATGATGACAAGTAATGTTTTCTATTTATCCCAACATTTTCAGACCTTGTTTTTCGTGTGAGTACGTGTTGTTTCACGATTTATCAAGCATAAATTACTGTATTTCTCTTAGTACTCCAGTAAACTTTACTGTATTTTCTCTTTTAACGTGTGGTATTCTTGTATGCAAAAGCTTGTCTTGAAAGTTGAAAGTTAAGGGTCACTTTGCCTCGTTTCAGCCGAATGTAAATGCGAGAATGTTCGAGGTCTAAACAGAAAGGCGGAATTGAAAGACAAAAGCATTAGTTAGACTGCGGTTCAGCGCAGAGTAGATAGAAGAGCAAGTTATGAACGTGACGTTAGATTACATGGGTTGAAGTTGAATGGAAAACAGGAGGTGCTTCAAACCATTAAGGAAAGATTTAGAATATGACTATGAAAGTAATCAAGACAAGTCAATTTAATAGTAAAAATGTGAGTAGAGCATATAGAGGAAGCTAGGTGAAGTATTAGCTAGGATCAAAGAAACAGAAATGGCAGAAGCATATGTGAATTCTGAAAGTTTCCAGGAATTTTACACTCTCTCAACTCGGGGTGCTTTTATGTACAGGTACCTGGGAATGAGAAATGGATGGATAGGAAAATAAAAGGTTAATAAGAAAAGAAGATTGTTTTACTGCAGCTGCCAGTCAGTGTGAAAGAAATGTGAACTGGTATAGAAAATACGGAAGTCAATGGCTAACTGAAAATTAAATGAAACGTTGATAAAATAATAAGCAAGAATGTGAGCAAGAAATTTACTGTAAACAAAATCTGGGGGAAGTAAATAAAGAGAAATATCATAACAAAGAAATGGACTTTACAAATAAAATTATACAAATGGAGAGATATTTTCTTGAGAGAAGGCAGTTTCGGTCATTAGAGAAAATATTTTGAAAGTAGGCTAAAGGAAGGATAGATGTAGAACTCTAAGAAGCAATAGGAAAACGTGACTAATGTGGCTACAGGGAGACCAATTCAAAGTTGTGATAGTTAAGCTATGTCTGGAGGAAAGCAAGGTTTCTTAGAAACAGATAAGAGCAATAGTTATCAATTTACTTAGAAAAGGATATAAAACACTAATAAAATCATAATTGTAAAACATCGTTCGCTGTGCCTAGATGTTGCATAAAAGGTTTAGACTGAGAAAGTAAGACAAAGTAATAGACTGCTTGATAAGGAAAAAGAACGTAAGCTTGTACAAGGGTACGTTTTTGCATGTATCATTGATTTAGTATGAAACAGATGTTTAAAAAGGTCTGATAAAAAAAATTACTATGGACCTATAACACACGTGGTATTTTTGAGGGCTGTGACATGTAAGACTAAGATTACCAGGGTCTGTAATTTGTCAGTAATGGTTGGTAACATAAAAATAGAAACTTCCTTAATGAACCTCACATATAATAAAGTGTTGACTGGTAATAGTGAAGAACCGGGATAAGAAGGTATATTAAATTTAAGATAATGGACGAAAGAGAGAAGTGCTGAACCAAAGAATAAGTGAAGTCAAGAAAGCAGTGGGAGTCCTGCATGAGGTTTAAAACCTATTGCATTCAAATTAATAATGATTT
>NC_089760.1:7772500-7797500 GCF_040412425.1 Macrobrachium rosenbergii | reverse complement strand
TATATATATATATATATATATATATATATATATATATATATATATATATATATATATATACATAATCTGTATATATAAATCTGTAAATGTTCGTGCCTGTGAGAGTAGAATGTATACGAAAATACACCCAAATATGCATCTCGTCCGTGTGTACTTGTCTGCGTGCGTGTGTATCGTGCCAAAAAATGAAAGGTAATATATCTTGCAAAACTTAACTAAAGGAAATGAGAAAGCATGTTTATTGAAAAAAAGTTCAAAAAACGCAAAAAATGAAGGAAAAGTTATTTATCGGCTACCATACCTCTACCCTTTCCTAATTTTGGCGGCTTTGTGTCTGGTCGTAGGAAAGTGTCGTCTGAAAACATTGTGATTCTTATTAACTCTATGAAAAATATGTCATCTTGAAGAAGGGTAGATCTACTGATCTCATTCTATCACTATGTGCGCCCCTCTCACACCAGTCACTTTCAACTGCCTCCTCCAACGTTTTGGTCTGGGAATTGCTACGTCTAATAATGAGTTAATAATCCTCGTTTCTCTATACTCTAATGTCGACCAGTTTCTAAAAAAAATCTATTTACACTGTTCATCCCTTATTGTCGTCATATATAACAACTTGTCTCCAGCTTCCGCTTCTTTTCCAGGCAATGGTACCTCAGACATAACGTTTCCAAAACAGAGCTATTGCTAAGGTCTAACACAGAATACGAATCTTGCTCTGTAACAAATCCAAACAAGTCAGTGAAAAATGAATTGGTTTGAAGTCTCTATATTTCTACATTTGTCCATTCACTTTCACTTTGTATGGATCTGCTATTTATAAAAATAAAAATAAAATAAGTAAACCAATCAACATTCAATTTTTACACTCAATTAAAGACAGAAAAACAGAAAAGTATAATCACTGAGTCCCCGACAATACGAATACATTAAGAAATACTTATTGTCACCCCCAGGAACTTTATAAGATCCAAAACCAAACGACTTTCAAAGCTTAACTTGAAAAGAAAAAAAGAACCTACTGATTTTAGTCTGAGATGTCTGTTGTCACAGCGGTTAATCATTAGAAATTTAGACCCAGTGTACCAAAGTAGTTCAAATATAAAAGGAGAATCACTGAATCATGAATACAGTCTTCAAGATTTTGATCGTGGTATAAAGGCTGCAAATTGCTTACTACGAAAAACATGCTACATATTATTCACTGGAACATTAAACTGCAAGCGACTTTCTCCTCCCAGAACCCACAGCTAATTTGCTTTGATTCAGTCTCAGCACTAATTCTGCTCTATTGCGACCCATTTCTGAAAACCTCGAAAATCCTCAAAAAGTTCAAAATAGGACATGGACATATAAAACTATTCTTATGGAGCTACATCCTAATAACAATTTTTGCTTTCAAATACTGTTTCTTATTGCATTCGTCATCATAGAAACTGGCTTATGCAGACAAATTAATGCTTCTTATGAGGAAACAGGCCGTCATCCAACTTCAAATTAGCAACACAGTTTCATTTTAAAGGTTATTCCGTAGCTACCACATGCCAAACTAAAGTTCTCGTACCTATCTTTTCAGTGAAATAGCTTGCTTAGAACCCAATAATTATACATTATATATATATATATATATATATATATATATATATATATATATATATATATATATATATATATATATATATTTAATACATATTATAGATATATATAAATGAATATACCACGCTTTTATATACAGGTGCGATAGGGAAATCAGTGCTGAATTGTGCAGTGATAAATATACACATATTACTAGATACCAACATAAATGAATATGTGTATGTATTTTATATATATAGGTATATATATAAATATGCTATATATAGTATATAAATATATACGTATATATATATATATATGTACAGTATATATAATATATATATATATATATATATATATATATATATATATATATATATATATATATATATATATATATATAATGTTTGATTTAAATCACGAAAAGGTAAAATCTTGATGACCACGTCATGGTCATAAGACGAAAGTACTTGGCATCTCATTGTTTCATTTTTCAATCGTGGCTGTAACTCTGTTCGCAAATACACACACACACACACACACACACACACACACACACACACACATTATATATATATATATATATATATATATATATATATATATATATATATATATATATATATATATATATATATATATATCGACATTGCAAAAATTCGTTTTCAAATTCCAACACTACCTTATTTGATATTGCTTTATTCTTACTGAAGCTCTTGAATACAAAATGGAGTGAACTAATTGTTATCTCTTGATTTGAGTCAATAGAGATATAACTGGATTTAACCATAACAATTAGAGAAGAGTGTAGCAATTAAAATTGTTCTACATTGCAATGCTTTTGCGCAAGGAAAATATCATGAAGTTTTCCGCAGTTGGTGGTGTCAAATAATTATATGAATAGTTATAATGAAGTATACTTTTATTTTTAGAGATTAATTCCCCTTTACATGAAAATCCCATTTGGCAAATTTATCTTTCTCGTCGAATAATATCGTCATGACACAAAATTATATTCCTGGCTATTTCTCTATCTATTTCTACAGAGTTCATTTGTTAATTTCTTTCTTCTTATCCGTTGTACTTTTCATAGATTGTATATACTTTTAGGAAATTAGTCAGTAAATCTAAAAAGGATAAAATATAGAAAATTACATTAATGAGAGTTAACTTTGAAAATATTTAACGATAGACTTCTTGTCTTTATTCCACGTTCTTATAAAACAGTTCATCACTAAAAAAAAAAAAGTACATACAAGCTCGCTGGCGTTGCAATGAAAACTGATGAAAAGAGTATAGGCGTGTGGCTGCGTATTAGTGTGTATATGTGCGTATGTTTGCAATGAGGCGGTCGGGAAGAAATCTATTCAAGAGCCATTGAAAGGCCAGTCGTCAAGAAAACCACAGCGCTGATGAGATAAAAGGACGGAAACCAAAGAATCTCTGATAAAGGTACATCAGCATGACCAACAGATATGAACACGTAGAAATATCATACTACCAGTTGCTTATTGCACTGGCGGAAAGACGTCACAGCTCATCCAGCTGAGTTCTCCCTGAACTCATTCTGGCGGCCTAATCGGCGCCTAGGTAAAGAAATTAGGTCTGTTCACGATAATCAGAGGAATGCATTGCTATCTGCTATGTGGTGTTTAAACGTTTCAGACGTCAGACTTCCAACCATTTCCAAAAACATTCCAAGGATATTACCCCTCTCAGTCAGAGATTGGAGCAAAAAGTGGATGACCTGTTAGTCCATTACCCAATGCATCGTCCACCTTCCGAAATTCGTCACTGGATATCCTCGGAAACACGATTTCTTCTCAAGTCCTCAGTGTTCCCCGCCCCTCTTCACTGCACATAACCCACAATGATCAGATCACCAGGTGAAATTCCCTGATTAAGGGCTAACTGCTATCCCCCCTTTTTTTCCTAGGAGGTTGTGGGTTTTGGAGCCCTGTCCATCCTAAGTTCTCTCCTTAGATAATAACGGGTGCTATCATTTCCTGCTCAAATGCAGCTCTTACTATCTCCTCAAAGGAGTATTACCACAAAGCCAGCTAAAATGATCAATAACGACAAGGAACATAAGTCAAATACGGACTGATGTAGATATCAGAGAACTGTGAAATGTTTAACCGGAAATATGTATGTGTAGGTGCACCAGAGGACGTGTAATTGTACAATTCATTGTACACCTAATTAGTCCACTGCGCTCTTGATTTAGAATAGAGTAACAGATTATGAAACAAATGCAAAGAGAGGAAGCTACAAAATCCGCTTATGTATATAAATACCTATCAAGGCTTTCAGCTTTCGTTATTTATTGCAGTAATCATTTAGATCTTTTAATCGTTTTACCATAGTGACGAGCCTGGAAATTAATATCAAATTTGTATATGAAAAACCAGCGTTATGAACTCCTTACAGAATTCATAAAGACCGTAATTTTCAAAACAGTCGGGAACAACATCCAAATCATGATCAGACAATCCTAACTAACTTGCGAGACACAATAAAGGACAGAGCTCTCCATAATTTGTGTATGTATTTAATATTTAGTAAAAATTATATAATCGCCTATTACGATTTGAATTTTCCACTATTCTAGATCTTCTATTTATTCTTTGATAGGGATGACTCTGAGGATTAACGCTGGATGTTGAATCAAAAATATGTAAGAAACAAATGCGATTTTGCCCTCAATATTGTATCTTATGCAGCGTTCATAAACGAGATATTTTTCAACGTACTTCTCTTAACTCGGAATTATTCTGTCGGCTCACCGGTTTTCCTTTCGACTTTTCTTCCAAAACCCAAAAAAAAGAAACAGGGATACTAACGTGCACAAGCAGATTAACTCTCCAAGAATTTTCTCTGCTCCTTGTAAAAAATGGCTTACGCTCTCTATACGTTTACATTTGTTGATTGTTAATGGAAACTCAAGCGGATTATTCCGTTGCCATCGTCCTGGCGTACCTTCCAGAACGCTCGGATCCTCGTGAGTAGCTTAAGCACGGATTTATTCAGGTTAGTGTGATTCTTTTTTTTTTTTTTTTTTTACACGTCATATGAATCTCTAATATTTGCAATTTTCGTTACGATAAGAAGGAATATATTTGAATTATTTCTTATTTGAACCATTACTTACTATTTAAAATCAGCATCTACATATTTCAGATCAGATTAGGAGTGATAAATGTCATTTGTATGTTGGTATCTTTATTCATGGTTTGTATTGTAGATAACAGGCTTACAGTATACGAAATGAAATAAATCATTTAGTAACGGTTGAATCATTTCAAACGGCTCTCTGCATATCCATAAACTTTTCATTTGCAAATGTTCTAAATGGCGCTTCGTTCCAGACAAGTAACACGAAAGCTCTCTCTTTTAACAAAATCCCTTTCGAAGTTTTAACTACTGTATTGGTGTTAGTAAAGATTTTGTGATCCAGTACAAGGCCCTTCTCTGAAATTAATTTGAAACAAATTTCAACTAGAGTAAGAAAGAAGAGTCCACAAACAAGAGTAATGTTCTACAAGGATACAAACCATAATTTTTGCAACGACGTTTCCACAAACGTGAGTCTCTTTTGCGGCCATTTCGAGTGGCCATGAGATAACTTGATATGGTTGAGTTATTGAGTTACAAAGTTTAAAAATGGCCAGGTAAAAGTATGTCTACGCATGTATTTTTTAAGAATGATGTAAATGACAAAATTACAGGACAACTGGAGCGTTACAGACGTACATACTATAGATGATAACCTAACAACAGAAGTGGCTCTTGCATATAAAATGTTCTCGTTGGCACGAAACTTTCTGAAGCAGATGTTTATATACCTCTGTTTGGCTGACAATGGAACAATATATTGTTATTTCTTCTATATTTTAAGTGTAAAAGTGCATTGTCAAGAAATGTTATAGATAAGCAATAACGGCATCAACAGCAGTAATCGTCAACTAACAAGAAATGTTTTAGATTTCTCATAACCGGTATGTTTGACACGAAAACATTGACAACATGAAGAGATGGCGTAAAACGTTCATTTCCGCGGGATATGGTGCAGCATATTGTGCTCATGGCTATCATAGATATAAAACCTTTTAAAAAGAAATTTTTTAAACAGATGTGTAAAAAGCACACAAGGACTAGTTCTTCTAGCTGTACTTTAAAAAGGCAAATATTATATCAAAGGTTTAGATATAATAAATGATGGACGCAAGACTGAAATTATAATCTGAAATAATATATTCTGAAATATTTTCAAATGTTATATTTCTAGCGTTTGATTTCCATTTTCGTTTCTGAAAATTTCTTGTTTCGAAGTTCACTGACGTCTCAAATTTTCTATTTGTCAAATTTTCAAGACAACACAGATTCATAATTCCACTGGTGAATACCAAAAGGGATTTCAGAGTAGGAATTCTATTCCTGATCTCTTACGCCACGGCGCTTGGCGATGCCCCCAGAAACTAAAGGGAATATATAGTTTGCCCTCTCGACGTTTTCCAGGCGTCTGGCAGACTCTGAGGTCGACCATAAAGTCCTGTGGGTCAACCTCACTTTCTTTGTCTTCTCATAAAGTCATTATGTCGTTGTTCCTAGATTAGGATGGCCTTGTGCTAGCAAGAGTTCATGGTTTTTTGAGCAGCTACTGGATCATCAAATCCTCTTTGGCACAGTCACAAGAGCTGGTTCTGTTCCTTTCACCCAGATGGAAACTATTCTGTTTTACCAGTAACTTTTTCGTTTTTCCTCTGAAGATCATCCTGTAACTGAAACTATTAAGGCAAATATTGGAAGTATGCTTTTATTCATGTATTCCTGAAGTCTTCTCATATGTTCTGTTAATTGTTAGAGTTATCATCAGTTTTATAGTCAGCATTCTTAACGCTACGAAAGGACATTTTTTTTACAATATTTCCAAGAGTTACATCATGGGCTCTGCTATCTTGAATATACCACTAACCTGGGTTGCAAAATGGTGATTTACTCATTTCGTATAAAAGATTTACATTAAAAGAAAATTTTTGTTTGCAAAGTGATCATACCTATTGTAGCTGACTTCATTGGTCTTAACTTTTATTTTGAAGTCATTACTCCCACTACTTTTAATGCAGGTGAATCAATAATATCCTTTCCATATCACAAGCATCCATCCAGCAGTCTTAAAGTGTTCACAATAAGTTAATTCCTTTTACAATTTTTACATTTACAACATATACATATAATTACCGGGAAATTTCTCTCTCTCTCTCTCTCTCTCTCTCTCTCTCTCTCTCTCTCTCTCTCTCTCTCTCTCTCTCTCTCTCTCTCTCTGGGAGTTTTCTGCAACCAAAGTTTACAAAGCTGAGATGCGATCTGTCATTTTAATCTAAAAGCAAAATAACTCCCTAAATATGATTGGGGAACTACCTTACTCAACAATACATAACAGCATCGGCAACCAGCAAAACAGAAATTTCTGAAAAGATAGATGATGTTTAGGAGAAAGACTGTGTGAATAATCAAATTTGTTCATTTGAAAACTGCTCTTACAAAAAAAAAAAAAAAAATGGAAATCAACGAATACGAGTTAGAATAAAATACAAGTAAACCATTCCCACAATTACTACTGATCAATAAACTATAGACTATCCGGTATCGCCAAGGCCTAAACCCTCAACTTTTAAGTGTAAGTTTTTAATCCCGATTGGCCGTCACGAAGTCTGGAAGGATTTAGGTTCATCCAAATAAGTTAAATGACTTTTATCGCTAATAAATAATGTATTGCTTAGTCCCATGACTTCTCGAGGCTTTATCCCCTAATTCCTTTGCCAATTTGCATATTAGTTCCTAATCTTCTGAATCTGGTTTCGTTATTCCTCTAATTGACTCCATGGATATTAGTCAGGATAAAACGAAATGGCGCCATCTTCAAATTAAGGTATTGAAATTGGAATTGAAATGCAATTTTGCAGGCCGATTAACTTCCTTTGTAATTAAAGGAACGGTATGGAAAACTGCAGTGATAAATTACAAATAGGTTCACGGTGTAATCCCGTATAGATTATAAAACTTTGGCGAATGTCTCTCTCTTTAACCAGCCTCCATAAGGCACAAAACGATAGTCATTGTCAGTCAGTAGAAAAGTTAAATGGTTTCAAAAGATGAAAGAAAGTTAGAAAAGAAAAGAATACGTATCACCTGCGCGCCGTTATCCCTTGAAGGGAGCCGTGGTGGGGTTCCAAAATGTAAACTGGGATAAGGACGTTAGCACCATGCCCTTTAACACACAATATGCGACCTACGACAGTCGACTGTCAGTCAGATGCATATTTTACTGCGTACGTGCTTAGAGGGACAAGGAGTTTAAAGGGAGCATACCCAAATCGTTTCATCTTTCTCCCTCGCATTGGAATCAAATCGGGTTGGGAAAATTTATCACCCACAATTTGCTTATACCAGTGTATGATATGATTTCACGTGTAAACTCGAAGTTAAATTGGTAACGAAGTGGGAGGAGATTTTATGCGGCCGTGGAAAACCAGAGTGGATGGAATGCATATTAGTATAGGTCAAAGGAAGCTGAGAGAAAGAGATGCTTCATGCGTGACAGAGAGAGAGAGAGAGAGAGAGAGAGAGAGAGAGAGAGACAATAATCATACCTATCTCTCTTCTTGCTATGTCTTATTGAAAGTATACTTTTCTGTCTCTTAATCTATTTACTAAAGCATTGAAAATTAGAGGCTTTCATCCAACTGTCTCAATCAACAACGCCACTGTATCTGTCTTTAACTCGAATGTTAGTACCAAGAAAGTTGCAAATTATAATTTCTCTGTCTGTTTGTCTCTCTCTCTTTCCCTGTATAAAAACACACACACACACACACACACACACACACACATATATATATATATATATATATATATATATATATATATATATATATATATATATATATATATATATATATATATATATATATATATATATATATATATATATGCGTGTGCGTGTTTCCTCTTGTTTAGATATAATGATAAACAGTCGAACTAACTACTCGCCGACGGAAGATACCTTTGTCAATTAGGCTATAATTCCCCTTGTGTTGAGGGTATTCCCGAGTAGAGTGGTTTTGATGTTAAGCTATATTTGAGACCTAACATTTGTAATATAAGAAGGTAACGCGGGTATAAGTGACAGAACTTCATGAAGAATTAAAAAAAAAAAGTATTGTTGAAGGTTTTCATACGTTAACGCCTCTACTCTTGATATGTGAAATGCTATATGTATTCGACTTTTCCTAATCTAATTTTCATGTTAAATTTGGTGTTTGACTTTGCACTGCAGACTGGTTTCTTCATCGATTCTTCCATTTTTATTCTTTAATTTTCATAAATTGTTTCAATTACACTTTCGAATGTGAGACTGTGTGCATCTTTTAAGAGGAATTGTACGCTTGCGTAGTGCTTCTTCTGGCGTTGCGATATTCCCTTTATTATTCGTCCTTGTTCGTTCTCGGTCTTCAGACGAGGAGCTCGCGAAGCGCACCCAGGCGTTGACACATGTGCATATGCTTTCGTGTGCATTACGTTTTGTGCCTGTGTCCATGTTTAATACTTCGCTTTCCTGTGCACAATCAGAGTATATACATTTATCCATCTAAAGGGAAAAGTTGCATAAACGAGAAAATAAAGTTATCAATTGGCACTGTGCAACTGATCAAGAAATATTAACGATGCTTAATCTTTATATTCGTGTCTAATAATTGTTAAATATAGGCCTTACTCGCTAATTTTTCTAAAATGATGTAAGATAAGATAATAATTGCAATAATAAATTAAGACATTGCTAGAAAACATTGAGTATGCTACAACGTATTCAGAATCTTCAAATTGATACCCTTCAATACATTTTGACTAGCAGCTAAAGAATATGAACATAAAGCTGCAGGCTAAGTGATGTTCACGGTAACAATTGGAACCTCTCTAACACCAACAATCCAGAAGAAGTTAAGAACTGGCAAGAAATAAGTGCCCAAGAAACTAGTCTTTACCGTCAGCCAAAGCTCAGAAAATGAAATTCGCCACATTTCCTCGCCTAAGCAGAGCACCACGAATGATTACAGCATTTCAAAATTTGTTCCCCTTAATGCCAGGTAAACCTATGCAAACACTTTGAGCAGAAGAGTTGGCGAAGGCGGGGTTGGAGGATGGTGGTGGGGAGAGAGAGGGAAGGGAGGGGGGGAGGGTGTGTGAGGAATAGGAGGCGGTCATCTTCAAAGTTAGTGGACAGAAAAGTTTCCTTGCAAGTTTAAAGTTGATATGCCGTCGTCAAATACTTCCCACCCGGCGACGTCTAACCTTTCCAGGTTGCCCACACCTGCCGGAGCTGCCGGGAGCGGTGCTCAGAAGCTCGTCAAAACAAGTGGCAAGAAATCATTATCGGCCGTGTTCTCTCGCACGTCAGGCCTGTGAGGCCTCTGCTGTAACGATTATCGTTAGATGATTCAGCAGGCATTTGGAAGGGCACATGCTAGTTCGTCGCGCGCCGTTTTTACGCCCAGGCGATGTTTATGCTTCACTTCCTTGTTTTCATGGACTTTGCCTGCCAAAGGACCGGATCTTCAGCGAAAAGTCATTTCGCTGTCGTCCTTCCATGGTAACGAGAGAGAGAGAGAGAGAGAGAGAGAGAGAGAGAGAGAGAGAGAGAGAGAGAGAGAGAGAGAGCATTTTTCCACTTGAAACACATAAAGGGAGCGTACACAAAATGAATGCATTTATATTTTAGAGGATGCTGGCTTTATTTAAAATCATTCAGTCACATGCTCTGACTATATTTTGCAAATCACAGACCATATACATGTGTATGATTATGTATGTATGTGTATGAGAGAGAGAGAGAGAGAGAGAGAGAGAGAGAGAGAGAGAGAGAGAGAGAGAGAGAGTTTGAAAGGCAATATGTTTTCTGAATTGGACGCGCACCAGCGAGACCGCGCAGGCGCACCTAGTCATAACATGGCTAAAATGTTAGGAGACGACGGTCCCCTGGACTGGGTCTCTGGGCTATTAGTTACCTGAATCCGGGACAAGGAATGCGAACTGGACACGGAACAAGAATTAAGGTCACAAGGTCATTAGCTACTTAAAGTGGGATATAATCTAGGAGAATGGAACCCTTAGCTGATGCCATACGTGTCTGATGCAGACCCATCAGAATATTCGATTACCGTTCTTTTCGTTTTTGAAGGCTGATTTTACCTTTCATTTAATCATGGTCCTTAAAGATAAAAAAATATTTCATACTGATGCTGTTTCCACAATGACCATTAATATCTGACAACAAATTTCCCGGTGTAATGTCCCAGAAAAAGAAACAGATTTTATCTCAAAACAAATGATAAAATTTGCCATACAGTGTTAATTATATCTCTTTGAAGATAACACGCGCAAATGAACATTAGAATGTGCTAATTGTCCATGAAGAAATGACAAAAATATTGCGGATTTATGGAGGCATAAATTCGCTATAGCATTTGAGCTTATGATTCCGACTGTCTCTTTTCCTGCCTGTCAAAAGGATTACATAAAACTAACGAACAGATAACGAAAGTACTGATGAAGTCATGGCGATTTTTCGCCACTGCAAACTGATCATTGGAGAGTCGCCCAGAACTTGCTTCTTTTTATTTTCATCAAAATACATTCAGCCAGTCGTCATTATGAAAACTTTCCGCTTCTTCTAGTGAAAGTTTTTTCTAAATTATTTTCCTCATTGTAGAGGTATTTAATATGAACTTGGCCCGTGTCCTAAATTGTCCTGTATGCCTGTTACTCCGTAATTCTACTTTTTTTTTTTAAACTCTAACGCTTCCTTATGTATCAAAAAACATCTCCCTCTTCTTGCATTTTTTCTTTCATAATTCAGACTACCTAACCCGAAAAAAATTATATTTTCGGCAAGAAGCCTCTTCCTCAACAAGCTGTTGCTTCTAGATAGTGAAAGAGGAAAGTGAAAACTGCTTATTCTGACTGAATTAAAAAAAAAAAAAAAAAAATTCACAGCTGTATCATTTCAGCACCATTCAAAGAAGCAACATTTACGTCATGTTATAACTCCCAATAATATAACATCAATTTCTAAATTTCTAAATAGTACGCATTTGCTTTTATGCTTTCTTAAACCCCCTTTTTTTTATCTATGCTTGTCTCGATATTCTTATTTATGTATGTGTTCAGTCGTATAAACAGAAAAAACTCCTACACCGCCAGAAAAAAAAAGTATTTAAACGTAAAATTTATTTTCCTAGACGTAAATGAAAGATACGTGAATATCAGCCTTTTTGCTTCCATTATCCCTACGTCTTCTTGATCTCCTTCATCCCAGCCGCACGAAGGCTTTTAAAGTTTAATCAGTTTTCATCAATCATTCCGACTCCATTAATTCTACTTAATCTTATCGCTTTCAACGAACTCTGCTCTATCTTTTCTCCAATATAAAAATCTTTATTATACTCTACTGGAACTATATCTTCCTCCATGTACACCCGACTTACAGATGTGTCGTGCAAACAGACTCTAAGCTTCATATGAAATTAACTACAAAGCATTTCTTCCACAAAAACTTTTTGGTTCAACTGTCTCTTCATATATCTGTATTATTAATTCATGAATTTCGTCTTATATTCACAACCTTTGCTAATTATCCGCTTTTCTCGTCTTACCTACTCTACGCCTCATTTCGTCATATCATCATAGTTAATAACTTTTACTCTCAGATTCCTTCCCCCCAAACTTCCAACTCAACATTCTTCACAGCAACCGTCTTCCATTTCCTTAAAAACCTCACTCACACTCAGATTTAGTGTTGACATCGTCGTCTTACATTCAGTTGCAAACTCTTTCACAAGTCTCCGTAGACCATTATTTCTGTCAACTATTATGTTGCTGCATCCAAGGTGATCTTATACATTTGATAACTACATCTCTTTGCATATAACAGACCATCTTCTTCCCTGTGCTGTGCTAGGAATTTGGCCATAAATGCCTTGCATACATCCGTTTACCCTCCCTATCCAATAACAATAATTCGGTTTCCATTAAGGCTTCTAAGAAAAGTTATTCTATCGAAGCATCTTATGACCTTCTTTCAGTTATTACGCAGTTATTTTTTTGTCTTAATGACTTTTGCACTAATGTCATAATGTCAGTGTATAAAATTATCGTGACTGTTATCAGTAATGGTCGGTGTATCGGTATAGAAGTAGCATTAGCAGCAGCAGGGTTGACAACATACATTACTTCTGACGGAACAAGTGAAAAGTACATTTAGATATCTAAAAAAAGTATACTAAAGTGGTAAATAAGTTACACCTAAAACAAATAACGGATAAATGTAAATATAGAATCTGTTGGTGTCTTTTTACCAAATAAATTATAAACAACAGCGAAAAGTGATAATAGCAGATTATTCCTATGGAGCATAGCATTGTAAGATATAATTGCAGCATATTCGAAAACCAAAATCAACCATGAAGATGCAAGCAAGACTACCTTACTTTTAAGCTTAATGCGACGAATGGGCTTTGGTGCTGAACAGAATATGAAACGAAGATGCTCAGGCTGTGTAAGACAACCACAAACTACAATTTTTTTATATATACTGTATATTTTAAAATTCCCGGAATGCTAAAGACATCTCTTCGGGAAAACAGCATCCCTCAATGGTAAAACAGGGAATCGGAACCTGTTGGCATGAAGCTAACATAAACATTGAGCGCATTGTGAATATTACCAAGGAGCATCAGATGAAATCAGCGCACGATGAATTATGTAGTAACTCGTTCATTTGATATCTGAGTTTTCTCTCTATGTAAAGCGGACAAATTTATATATATCCTGAGCAGTTTTGATGGTGTATGCAAGCGATTTACTTTCGCACAGCAACAAGACCTTATGTGATCAAAAAACCTACTTCACTGATGCCAGACAGATTTTTGACATCTGAATGATTTCAACGAGCTTCTAAATCAGAAACAAACAGCCTTTTCGATTCGGGCCAACCACTTAAGATGAGACTTACATTCGAACAAAATTTTATTTTATTTGCACACTATGCGGAGTGGCTCGACGCTCACCGACTTCTCGTGTAATAATAATTCCTGTGGCAAATATTCCAGTAGCATATCTGGACTTGATCATGGTAACAAAAGAGAAAAGTTAAAGATATCCGCATTTCAGGCAAGCTTCACGTCCTAAATACTGAATCATAGTCACTTAGGACCAAACACAAAATGATGCTGCCTGTTAAAGAGTGTCGTCACATACACAAATTTTAACATTTTGAAGAAAATGATTAACTCAAGCCTTTAAGCTTATTTGGCACTCAATGGGTCTTCATTACAATAAGAAAAATTTCAGCACAATAGGAAGATGAGCAGTTCATTCTGATCAGCATCACAAGACTTCTGAGACACAAGACCCAGAATTATATTCAAATGAAATGCTGGGGCAGTCCTTCATTACGATATAATGATCTATGCTAATAGTCTGTCATACCTTTTCATCACAATTCAGCGCCAGTCCAAACTCTCTCTCCAATATCAGCGGACTCCATTATCGAATCTCGTCCCATTCAATTAGCCTCGACCTCTGTACTTTTCAATATTATCTCTCATTCATTCTCAAATCCTAGCTGATTACCAGTTCTAGTCCATATAATTAAGTCTCTTCCCCGTGCAAGTCATCACCATTTGTGAAGCTATTTAGTTTTACATCATAGCAGAGTTTGCGAGCTGAGTCTTCTGGATAATGAAATTTTGATGTGTATTTCTCCACTGATTCTCTAAAGGCAGCCATTCTTTCTTATCCTTCCTTTCACACTTCCTTGAGTTATATTTTCTTCGTACGCGTTTCTGTAAAGCGCTCTATGGTATTAACATTCAATGCATTCAGAAACTTTTGCATTCACTGATCTTGCCCAATGGTCACAGCCAGATAATTGTTACACTGTCTACCCATCATATTTCTCCTCAAGCTTCTGTGGCTTCTTTTATTAATTCGAAGTAAGTCATAGCCCTACTTTTAAAAGCTAAACACATCGTAGGAACTGGGAAGGTATATTTATATTCATTAATATATTGTCACAATCATCGTTTACTGATCCTCATAAGATTCTCTGAAACACTATGTAGCATACCAACTGGGTATTAAGAGAGCTGAGACTCCACATGATTTACTGTTACTATAACGTCATTTAAAGCCTGCGTTATCCTTGCACATTTCATGGGGCTGTAATAATTATTCCCATATACTGTAAATTTCCTCCTAAAACCTCTTTTGTGCTCAAATTGGCTCACTTATGCAAAGACATTTACTGATGGTAACCTGCCCAAAAATTGGAAAAGCCAAGATTACAAATACTGACTTGTGGTTTCATTTCATATTATTATTTTACTATTTCTCAGTAATAATCAGTATATTGGACCAGCAAATTCACAGTTATGTATATGTACATATATTTAAAGATAAATCTGTACAGAAAGCTTTCGGGAAATCAAACAGCTCCCCGAAAGCTTTCTGTACAGATCTTTAAATAAATGTACATATACATAACTGTGGATTTTTCTCTACATTTCAAGACTCATGCTACAATGAGTATTTTTTAATCAGTATAAGTAATTAATAAGCCTTTGGTCTTACAAAGGTATATGGTTTACTGGGTTTCATTCGCTCCGGCTATTTCCATGTTCAGAGATATTAGGCTCAGTAAACAATCCGACATTGCTTAGTTAAACGTCATCTGATTCCGCATGGATTATATTACCTAATGGGTAAAGAGAGAGAGAGAGAGAGAGAGAGAGAGAGAGAGAGAGAGAGAGAGAGAGAGAGAGAGAGAGAGAGAGAGAGAGGCATCCTTTCTCCTAGCCTAACATATATTGATGAACAAAGGCTGAAGAAAATTACCAATCTTGCCTCGGCCTACTGTAATAAACTTTTGTGCAATTAGAGAGTGATTAGGGATACCCTGAAGGAACGCCTTTGTACCTCTAGTTTTATGAAGGTATGTATATATGTGTGTGTATATATATATATATATATATACATATATACATATATATGTATATATATATATATATATATATATATATATATATATATATATATATATATATATATATATATATATATATATATATAATACACTTGCATCTTTAAGTGTGTGGGGAAAAGCCCATTAATTTGTAAATAACCATTAATCCTCGTTGCTTATTTGTGAAAATGCAGCAGAATAATCTTTGAAGTGTTGTACTTTTTACCAATCCACAAGTAAGCAAAATATCTCCGCAAGTCACAAAGGCGTAGACTCTATTGCTATAAAACAACTCCCAGTTATATTAGGCATGGCGTCTAACAGACCCCCTTATGCAGAACAAAACAGAAAATTCTAATAAGAATTTTTAAAAATTGCTTGGATTTAAATATTTTGAATCAAGAAAATACACTGTTGATGAGGAATCAGCAGAGATGCAATGAAATATATCCATCTCGTTAATTACTAAACACAAAAAAGCATCAGGTTTACTCAAGAGGCAGGACATAAACAAAGAGGCTGACGTAGATATAAGAGCGGGGGAGATCGTTCAAAGAAGGCTCGGAGGTACTGAGAGGTGAGAAAGCAGACGGACAGTAGGGAACCATTACCCAGATGGTAGGAGAGGATGAGGAAGAATTGGGGCGGACTGAAAATGTATACCTCGACGGTTCTATGGACACAGGTAGTGGAAGAAGACGGATAATGAAGTGAATTGTAAGAGGAAGAGGAGGAGGAGGGGTTAAACTGTTAAAGAGGAGGGAACGAAGTAAAAAGGGATTCTTCAGTGCTGGGGTTTAAGCAGAGAGAGAGAGAGAGAGAGAGAGATCGTTAAGCCTACATTAAGAGATGAGTTTTTATTTTCACCTACGTAAGTTTTTATATCAGTATAATATATAGCAATATACCTGTGTCGAGAATACAAACGTCAAAATGATGCCCTTCTATTTTACATATGAGTAATACATCATAGAAGAGCTATTGGTAATAATAATCTATCGAGATTGTCTCTCTATACATCTGCGCAAACCTATATATATATATATATATATATATATATATATATATATATATATATATATATATATATATATATATATATATATATATATATATATATATATATATATATATATAAATATATATATATATATATATATATATATAGTCTCATATATATATATATATATATATATTGGGCTGGCTAGTTGAAATCTTAGCTTCATCATAAATAATATTATATTCATGAAGACCAGGAAGAACATTATTATAATAATTTAATCTTCTTTTATCCTGGTTTGGGTAATGATTATTGATTATTTAAGATATTTAGTTTATCAGATATATATATGATTTAAATATATATATATATATATATATATATATCAGTTATATATATATCCTTTGATAAGTTAAGTAGGCCAGTTTGGAAATATGATTTTCCACAAAGCTGAAGAGGATATACAGAGATAGCCGAGACTAAAATTCTTCATAGCAAAGGATTTTTAAGACGACGTCAACTGGCGCTCGCACGCAACGAGAAATGATTAACGTTAACAGGTACATCATGTTTTGTAAGATTGCATTCAAAGTTTTGGATGATGGGAGCCCTCTTATTTTTCCAGCAGCAAAAGTGGAATCATGTAACACAAACAAATCTGTTTGAAACTCATGAGACTGACCTGTCTGGTTCACTATCTCTTTCCATGTATTTATCAAGGGAAAAGCACGACGCTCATATTATTTTTTAGCGAGCACCAGCTAATCAGTGTGATGAAACTCAGACGAACAGAATGCTGCAGCCTCACATCGAGAGGGTATGTTAGATCTCTGCAGCCTCACATCGAGTAATGGAATATTACTTATGTTAGTATCTCTGCATTTTGCCTCACATCTGATTAATATTTTGTGTATTTTTGGGTTCTTGTGTTTTAATCTCTGCATTTTCACATTTTTTTTTATGTTTGTGATGGTATTTTATATTTCTGCAGCATCTTGATTTAATTTTCATTTATTAAGATTTTCTTTTCAGAGGGTAAGTCTTGATAGTTTAAATTTTCTGCAGCCTTAAATTCTGAGAGGGTATTTTTTCTGAATTAGTTTTGTTTCAGCCTCACATCAGAATGAATTAAGGGTTATGTTAGTACATTTTTCTGCAGCCTCTAATTATAAATTTTTGAATTTAAAAATAAATATTTAATATTTCTTAAAAACATTGTTTCATTTAGCCACCAGTCAGGATTAACATCGAGAGGATAAATAATGTTTGTTCTCTGTTAAGCCAGGAAACAGTTCGTTATTTGAGGGGGTACGTTAGAATATTTCTTGTTTAACATACCTCAAACATATTCTAATCGAGTATGGTGATTAATAAGTTTTTAGGGATCTCTGCAGTACTCAGTCGTAATTTCCTATTGTTCACATCGAGAGGGTACGTTAGATCTCTGCAGCCTCACATCGAGAGGGTACGTTAGATCTCTGCAGCCTCACATCGAGAGGGTACGTTAGATCTCTGCAGCCTCACATCGAGAGGGTACGTTAGATCTCTGCAGCCTCACATCGAGAGGGTATGTTAGATCTCTGCAGCCTCACATCGAGAGGGTATGTTAGATCTCTGCAGCCTCACATCGAGAGGGTATGTTAGATCTCTGCAGCCTCACATCGAGAGGGTACGTTAGATCTCTGCAGCCTCACATCGAGAGGGTACGTTAGATCTCTGCAGCCTCACATCGAGAGGGTATGTTAGATCTCTGCAGCCTCACATCGAATGAGGGTACGTTAGATCTCTGCAGCCTATACATATATAGGGTACGTTAGATCTCTGATAAGCCTCACATCGAGATTTTACGTTAGGATCTCTGCAGCCTCTTCATCGCAAGGGTATTTTTAAGATCTCTGCAGCCTCACATCGAGAAATGATTAACGTTAGATTCTGCAGCCCTCTTATCTTTCGCAGAGTGGGTATGTTAGATCTCCTGCAGTATTTATCATCGAGAGGGTATGCTTAGATTTTTGCAGCCTCACATCGAACAGAAGGGTATGTATTAGATCTCTGCAGCCTCACATCGAGAGGGTATGTTAGACCTTGTGTGGAATTTGTCCGGCAGTGTGAGAGGCATGCCAGATGATGTGATGAGTATGTCAAATGGTAATGTCAGGCAGCACGAGGCTATGGACGTTATATAATGATTTTTTTTATACTTGTATACGACAGTTAGTGTTTTAGAGAATGATCGTCCACTATCTTCAAGACTATAATTGTGCGTTTGATTTCATTTTATCTTCTGCACTTCATTACAGTATTATTATTTTCGAACCGCACTCATGACTACATTTGAAACAACTTCGGACTACATATGAGATTTTTATAGCTTTCGTATTCTATCATAGACTACCTTCCATTGTGGCCTAAAATATTAAAACCTCTTCGTAAATTAAACCATCCGACAAGCATTTCCACACGGTCATCTACAGGTCAGTTCAGCACGGTACGACGCAGTGAAATGAAACTATTTCATTTAATTTTCCCATGTATTTACTTACGACAGACAGCATTATAACCTTCTGGCAGTTCTCACTTCGCTTTTAAGAAGGAACGTGCCAGATAGACGGAAAAGCTAAGAACGTGGGACTAAATGTTATATTTTCATTATTCAGGTCGAAATATATCCATAAATGTTTAATGGAACTAATAGGAGAGAAAACTCGTTTAAATTTCAATTAAAAATAAAGTTGTCTCGATGACAAAAGGGAATATTTTTGTGAGACAGAAACGTCACAACTTGATATGTCAGGAGATTTTTATTTTTCATTTTTAATATAGAGAGCTGTCAGTTAAAAGTCGTTTTTGCCACTTGCTTATGAAAATTAATCAATACTGGTTTGGCGGAGACGAGTTGAGACTGTTTTAAGAGAGAGAGAGAGAGAGAGAGAGAGAGAGAGAGAGAGAATAAACCTGTGTCTATTCTAGCCACAGGTACGCTTAATAACAGTAGCCTTCATGTAAGTTTTATTGCCGTAAGAATTCCGAATCATTTTCTCCATGCGCTCTTCATAACTAAAGCATCTTGAAAGTCTCAAGCAGCTTTTCATACATAAGTCAGCTTTTTGTTCCAAAAGAAAGAGCGAAGTTCTGTATCATAATCGTACTGGACGCTCTGAACGAACAAAGAGATGAGGTTATGTTACAAAGTGTTGCCTTCTAAGAACGAAAATTAAGGATTGTAAAGTCTGAGTAAAGCTTAAGCATCTATTCCATCAATAGGAGGGTCACATCATACGTGTTCGCATCAATATTACTCTTACTCCGTACCTTATTTGAGTAGTTACGAGCTTAAATTCTGCTGCGGTTCTGATTTAAGTATAAATTCTTCAGGTTGAGAACGTTTTAAATTTTCCTACTTTCGCACTATCAAACGGCATCAAGAGAAATTTGGAGAAAAAATTATATTTTACTAGCTACAGATATTTTGTAATCGATATCTAAGTTTCAGTAATATTAACATGGAAATTTATGAGGTTTATTGAAACAAAACTTAAATGTATG
Organism: Macrobrachium rosenbergii; assembly: GCF_040412425.1. NCBI lineage: Eukaryota > Metazoa > Arthropoda > Malacostraca > Decapoda > Palaemonidae > Macrobrachium > Macrobrachium rosenbergii. Next base: position 7,777,299 of record NC_089760.1, on the reverse strand, counting down.
GAAATACAATCAGTAATGTATACGATTTTTGTTTACTGCATTTACCCACACAAATTTGTAAAAACCTCTCCTCCCTCACCCCCCCACCACCAGCCCCACAGACAAAATAAAATACGGAGAAGAATTTGAGTCGAAATCTTTTTACAAGCTTTTAAAAACTAATAAAAATGCTAATTACTGCAGAGAACATTTTATCTGGTGATACTGAGGGCCTTAAAACTTATGAAAATATATTCTATGTGATATTTGTACAGAAACTAAGCCCATTAATATATATATAATATATATATATATAATATATATATATATATATATATATATATATATATATATATATATATATATATATATATATATATATATAATATATATTATATACTGTATACATATTCCCTTAACCCCTTTTCACTGAATTGTTAAAAAATAGAGGAACCCTCATTCATTTGGAACCAACACATTGCTTACATAAAACAAAAATGTTTTCTTTTGCAAGAGAAAGCTTAAATAAGTACATCCCTACACTTCACGAAGACCTTGCCATTCATCCCTGGGTCTTTACTAAAATGTAACACAGAAGAGTTCGGAAGTGTAGTTTGTTTTATGAATGCTCTTTAACGAGATACTCCTGTCGTATTTACCATGCATTAGAGGGGATACACACACTGATTTTCGCCACTTCCTAGAACAACTGTTATAAGGCACTCAACACCCAAAAGATACATCTACAGGTCTAACAACTTTGTTAATATCTTGCATCACGTTCTGTCGATTATTACAATACCAATCAAACGTATAAAGAGGAAGCCTCTTTTGGTTGCATCCCACATAAAAGTACATAAATTTGATTAACATTTAGACAGGAATGCCAGTTCAAAAGCATTTGACAGAGATCTCCCACATTAAAAGGATATTATTTAAATTAGCCTCTACTATTTGAAGACTCAGTCATGCGTTAAGCTATTGATCATTCATGAAATTATAACAAGCCAAAAATACTACAACTGGAGAACATTTACTACGTTTTATGTAGACTGTTGTGTATGTGATTATAATCTTTGAAAAACCTCGAACAAAGTCATCAATGAAATTGGGAAATTGATTTTATCAACAGGAAAATAATTTCATCTTCTACTTCCTAAGAAATAAATGTAATTCGTACCTACGCATAAATTGTAAAACTCTATATTGTCATATATAATGTATTATGTGGCAGTACTCTATTAAAGCAAATAGTAATAAAATATAAAGCTTTTCATGAACTACGAACATTTTCCAAAATTATTAAATGTCAGTTCACCTGGACATCCTCGTTGGTAGAAGGGTACTTTCCTTACAAAATGCCTCTTAATTTATTTTATTTTCTACCAAATATCCTACATTGTCTCACAGCTTGCTACAACTAATCGTCTTTCATATATATATAAGCATAATTTCAGATTTACTGAAGTTAGTCTATGAACTATATACTAATGACAAATATGACTCATTTATATCCATTTTTGGGAAAGATTTTCATATGAATTGCAATAAATGTCATTGTGATATCTCGACCAAAACAAATCAGAGCGTGAAATCCATGCAGTGACTCACCGGAGCTTTTGTAGGATGAAGTTGTCGATGGCACTTGGAGAAAGTCGTTCGAGGCCCTGGTCGTTGGCGGTGGATCTCGAGTGCTGTTAGCCACAGCAGCTGCAGCCACAACAGCAGGAGGAGGCGCTAGAGGGATATGCTCAGGGCGGGGCGACCCCCCTACCCCGGTGTGTAAAGCCTTCTGAACTAGACCCGTAAGAGACGCCAGCTGCCGTTCCATCTGCTCTACTCTCATGCTGTAAAACGCCGACCTGGGGGAAGCGAGATTTTCAGTGCTACCACACGTACGGAAACGTTCCCGTTAAGGACAGTGCCTTGTTTAGCAAACGGTGAAAAAAAAAAAAAAAAACAGACTACAATAAAACATGTCACAAACTCACATCTGTAACTAAGGCACAGTCACTACAAACTGGTCAGGATATGGAGTAATCTTTTAAATCATTGGTGATTACCCACAAACAAAATTCAAACCTGGGGTGCATTGGATGCTTTTAAGTTTACCGTACATGGGCAAATTTATTGCGGAATATATAATCAGTACCAGGAAAATACCCTTGACGGCAGAGACCTCATGAAGCATCGGCGGGTGTTGCACTTTTTCTTTATGAAAACGTATTTTTTTTTATTTCTAAAAACAAAAATACTTTTTAAAATGAAAATGTTTAAAACGAGAGGAAACCGATGATAAAACCAGTGAAGTAAAATATTTTTATATTCCTACAAGAAGTTTGCTCCAAACCTCTCCAGCAGGAGGCGTTTATTCAGTATGAAATCTCTAAGCAATTTTAGTTCACTCGAGAATATGAGTTACATTCATTGCTAAAGGTTCTCTGGCATGCTGGCAATATACCAGCTATTGCTCCAGTTAAAATTGTGCCATACCCTTACTCTCAAGAAACATGTAGAAAGACCTGGACTTTTGATGAAACTCAGAAGGATGATTTATATAGTAGGTCACACGTCACACTAACACCATATACACAATATGACATCATAACCTCATCCAATTGAGCATCCAAGACCATGGGTAAGCCTTAACAATAAGTACTAAGCAGAGGCTCTTCATTTAACTTTTGAAAGCTAAGCAGTCATCATCAAAGTAAATGCTTCTTTAATTGCCATCCTGGTCCAACTCTCACTAAATCGACGTTTCATTCACGCAACCTTTAACAGATATGAGAGATCCTAATCAGTTTGACTGTAACATTGTGAAGTTACGCAGATTCAGACTTTGTTTTTTTTTCCTGCGTACCTTCTCTCAATCTGAGTACGTTCTCATTATCTAAAGTGATTTTCAGATGAGCAGAGCCTCGTTAATGGAAGGTTTTGCATTGCGTCTCCTGCATAAATGCTGCATTAAGTGCTGTAACGTTCAGTGTGATTGCCAGAGATGATAGTATCGACTGAGGGAATTTTCGCAGAACTGCGTCAGAGAACGTTTTAATTACAGTGTGAAATATAGGTTTTGGGACTCTACACTGCATTATCAATGACAGAAAACAAATGCATATCTGTTTAGTTCTTGGTTTTTAAAAGTACCTTATATAATGTTTAGTACACTAAAAAAAAGTGTACTGTATTGAATGTTTAAATTAAGTTAAGAACAAGATTCTTAATCATTAGGAGACCGATTTATCAAAAAGTTTATGCATTCATGAAAGTGGTGGCTTTGACCGTTTCAATCACGAGACACTAGCAACCTAATCTTATAAGACTTACCAAGAAGTGTACCAAACTGCCAAGATACTAGAGGATATTTTACATTTCCAGTGGATTTGTCCCGGATTTAGAAGTAGTTGAAAGGGACAACTGGTGCCCCTATATTTCCTCCGAGTCAAATGAAACTTTTTAAATTGCTGTGGAAATAGTCATACTCTGAAAATATGACGCTAATGCTCTGGAAGATCGTAATATGATGCAATAAACATACACAAATGTTGACAATAACACAATTTACAAGATTCTGCAAAAGCACCACTTTGCAATATTTCTGAGTTTTGTTAAATCATTATACCAAGCGACCTCCACTGTCACAGATTTTCACTAGAGAGAGAGAGAGAGAGAGAGAGAGAGAGAGAGAGAGAGAGAGAGAGAGAGAGAGAGAAACAAAAGGATTCAGGCAAATGCCAGAGGTCGAGGGCAAATATATGCATTAAGGTGTGTAGTAGGAACATTAGGAGCTTCGCGAATAATGAGGGCTTACTCTTTAACGTCGAGTTGAGAGAGCTTGAGAAGTTGGACGAGAATTTAGAAAGTCTGAAGAAAATAGCAGAGGTTTACAAAAAGGAAAAGAAAAGGCCTGCTTTTTATCATGCAGTTGATATATTGATAGACAGGATGATGATGAGAAGATGAGATAATAATAAAAAGTAATAAAACTATAATAATATTATTATTATTATAATAATTTGTTGTTGTTATTATTATCTATGGAATTAGATATGAAAATATCTAATGCCATTTAAATGGAATTAGATAATGTAAAAATGTCTAATTCCATTTCATTTATTCCGTAGTTTATGACTCTTTCTTTGGAAATTTTATGGTAAAAAACAGCCCATGGACTCTTCTGCAAAAAACTAGACAATCAACATAATGGACGAGAGTAAGAGCGTGTGCAATAGAAATGTTTGAGTGATGTGCGTATACTCCAGCCTCCAGTAATATTCGTCTCTATTGTTGCTGAGAAAATGAGCCCAAGTAGCACCTGCATTTATGTAAACATTTATATATATATATATATATATATATATATATATATATATATATATATATATATATATATATATATATATATATATATATATATATATATATATATATATATATATCTGTGTGTGTGTGTGTAATATAATAAATATCAAAACCAGAGCTTGAATGAAGAGCACCTTTATTAGTTGCGACTAGTTTCGGAGATTCAACAACCCATCTATAATGGGAATATGTGTTATATCATTTAAAATCAATGAAGTAATAAAGTACAATAGAATTACGTATTACGCTATATATATGTTAAACAGGCAGCAAAATATTAATATATAGATAAATACACATTTTGTAAAAAATGACCAGTAATCCCTAAACTACAGTTTAATCAGTTGTAATCACTGGCTGTAATGGGTTGTTTTTTTATGTTCAACAAGAAGGTATATAAACAGGTTAACGGCGTAGCAATGGGTAACCCATTAGAACCAACACTAGCTAATGCT
>NC_089760.1:7760000-7767500 GCF_040412425.1 Macrobrachium rosenbergii | reverse complement strand
AGATTTGATGAAACAGTACATTTAAGACTTACGTACACACACATATTGTCTTTAAACTCCATTCGTGCAGACCTTTAAACAAAAATATTTCTAATATATAAATCATTGGAACAACACAATGCAATACTTTTTCAATCTCAGACCTCGCTGCTGACCACTGCACAAATCAAAGAGCAGAATGGAACCTTCGACCTCCCAAATAACTAAGGCGAAAAGAAGTTAAATATATGAAAAATATAAAAGAAATGCCACACACCTTCAGAAACGAGATTCCTTTTAGTCCAATTATCATTTCACAGAAAGAAGTGTCGGCCTCCTGAATAATGGGAACAATTTTGTGTTGAAAAATGAACATGGCGGTCCTTGTACTTTTATATAAAATCCCCACCTTTCTTTGACTGCTGCATTGTATTTTCTTTTTCAGTCTTTCTTTTCTTTTCTTTTTTTGCAAGTGAGTTGATCTTGGAACACAAAGAATAATCTTGTCTCGTTTTTCTTTGAACTTTGCAGACTTTTTTTTTAATTTGGTAAGAAATAGATTTTATTGGTGAATTTAACTTTTGGTGAAATTTTTCATTTTTTAAGGAGTAAGTTATTTCCAAAAACTGAAGACACGGCTTCATGCTTCTATATCGGCTCTGCCTAACATTGACATTTAAGAAGCTTTCAAGGGACTGTACTAGAATTTTGTCTAGCAGTGATAATACTATTGTTATGGTTTGTAACGCATGCGACCAAACATGTTTCATGGTTTATATGGATCATAAATTATTCAGCCACTTATATTGATAGCCTTAATGGTCCATCATTTTTAGTCACTTGTAAACTGTTTTACTATTAATTTATACACAAAATAACAAAGATCTTTCTTAGGACAATCAATAATGCTATGGAAAAAATTACTTGAAAATGTTTAAATATTTCTGAGTAACCAACGTCTACTCAGTTACTGTTCACATAACTGACTGCGCTGATAACGGCCAAACATCGTAAGTGAAAGCTGATAAGTACATGCCAACGTTGCCTTGCGAAACCATCCGTATCACTCCTACGCTCAACTTAAGTTCCCCACATCTCTGTTAGTTACCCAGAGCCTCGGGGTCCACACCTTGTTTCTTGCACCCTTGTACACCTTACCACACCAAGGAAAAGGTACTGTGCTGGCATAAAGTCGAGTTAACCTAACACATCCATCCAATACACCTTCTCAATATTCGGGAACTTTCTTGGGAGAATCGTTGTATATTTGCCATTTTTAGCATTTCAGGATATATGTGAGTCTTTCTTATTTAAGGAGTGTTAACCATTCATGTACTTTATTTGCGTTCTATCAGCACAGCAGTTAGGAATTAATTCATTTTCCGACGTTTAGAAACGTTACCAATTCACGAGACTTGGCTGAAAATGGAGATATTAATTATTAACTGATATCGAAGGAAAGAATAAGTTGTTCAACAAAAAAAATACTGATAAAACCCGAAGTGATAAAATAAAATCTATGCAACTGATTTAGAAATTCAGGTTTTAGTGACAGTGAGAGCATCAATTAACAGAAATATCAGAGAAAAACTAACAAGATTAATGATAGTAGGCTGTAATAATGATAAAAAATAAATAAACCAAATTTGTTTATATAAACGAAGAGATGGAACAAAAATAAAAAAAGATATCGGGGTTAGGGGAAAACAAATGACATTACTGTGAATGTGTCCCTATGTGGAATTTGAAAATAAGAATGGTGTTAGAATGGAAATCAGTGATGGAGTGATCATCTTCTCTTACTTCAAAATGAACAGGAATGAAACAGTAACTGTTGGTAGCTCATAAGGAGAAAGCTGCGTGTTTCACAGACGTACAGCCATACATTAAGTCAAGTATTGTAGACTAACGTAATTTCATTCAATGTGACAAGCTGGCATGGTTCAGTGCCAGTCACGAAAAGAAGAAAAGAGAGGCAGATACGCCTTCCTAACACTCAGTTAGCTGTCGTTCAGCCCTTGCTTTTAAACGTACCTTTCAGTGCCTTTGATTATGCACGGTGAAGTTTGCCACTTAATCGTAGTGGTTTAAATGTATTCCAGAATAGGTTTCCAGTATTTAAGAACTGACTTAAATGCAGTCTAGTTTCAGTGGACAAGAAATTCAGCGTATCTTTCCAAAGCTCACTAGAGAAAAGAGCTGCAAATGTATCTGTCACTGATATTCATATCCTGTATTGTGGGAATACCAAGCAAAGGTTATGCCGAAGTTACCCACAGTGATCTATCTTCTCATACATAATGAGTGATGTATTTGCAAGCTCACCTATTATTTAAATCAGTCACTCTCTACTCCCATAGAAATAACGATGAATCTACATGATGTGTTTCGTATAGTTTGATCAAAATATACAGACACAAACATAACCAAATACACGTATACATCAGACGAAGACGCAGACACATGCGCACGCCCACACACATACACACATATATATACAGTATATATATATATATATATATATATATATATATATATATATATATATATATATATATATATATATATATATATATATATATATATGCTTATATGTATACATATACATAGGTATATATATACATATATAATATTTATATATATATATATATATATATATATATATATATATATATATATTTGTTTCTTTGTAAGTTTATATAAGCATGTTTAGGACTCGCATACACACCCTGGAAAAGAAAGAGTCAATATAATCAACAAAAGCCGAAATAAAAAAAAAAAAAAAGCTCAATATCACAGCCAGACTCACCTTGCTTCCTCGTCGATGATAGGAGTGACGGAGCCTGACCGAGACCCATACTGCCCTCCTCCATAATAAGGGTCCTCGTAGCTTGGCGTTGGCGTCAAGTAAGCGCTTCCGGTACCGCCGTACGGTCTGGGAGATCGCTCAGGGGAAGACAGGTATCCATCACCGTGCATGCGTTCTGTTAACAAAGGAAACCCCTTTGGAGATGAATATGAACTAACATGAAGCGTGGCCCAGCGTCGGGGGAGAAGATGAACGTGAAACGTGAGAGAGGAATAAAATTAGCAAACAACCAAACTAGTTCATTTCGAATCTCCTCAAAACTATCATGATAGCGCTGTAAAGGACGTGACCACTACTCGGAAAATGTTAACGATATAGTTAAAAATTTCCCGTAGGGTGGTAGAGCCTTCAGTGCGCCTCACGCCGGATACTGTAGGCTTACTAAAGGATGGCTGCAGCGTCCCTTCAACCATAGCTTCACCCTTTTACTTTACCTCCATTCCCGCTTCCTTTCTTCGGTACTGCTGTCCAGCCTCTTTGACTAATAGTTCTTAGTGCAACGGTGGTTGTTTTCCTTTTTCCACCTTGAGAGCCATGTGCTCCATCTCCGTTACTTTCTGGATCTTTTTATTATGCTGCCCAACACCCATCCCAACTCCTCCTCCATGAGTGGTGAGTGACCGAAAGTTCAGCAGCGCTTGGCTTGACAGCCTAAATTTCGTGAATCAATAAAGTACATGCGTATCGGCAAGAGCGTGAAGAGAGTGATTGACAAAGAGGTGAAAACAAATAGGCAAATGAACAGAACCCTGAAAAACATCACTAACGATGGGGAAGGGGAATGTTAGATCGTTAACAAAAGCCGATGCCAGGCGACTGGATAAAAAAATAATAGACACTGAATAAAGCCTACAATGATGCCCAAATAATGTTGCAAGGATTATATAAAAGAAGGACCGAGTGAAGGATCAGGAAAGGTTTCTAGAGATGTGGTTATCAGAAGATAGGCCAATAGAGAATACGTGAGTAAATATCAACAAGGAAAGGAAGATGTAAAAAATGGAAAATGGGAAAAAACGAAGAATTGAAGGATATGCTATTTATGAGCGACAGGGATAAAAAAGAAAGATGAATTACGCAAAGCTTTAAGGGTAAACATATAAATGAAGACATCTTATAGTCACATTGATAAAGTGGCTTTTGATTTCTTGCTAAACAGTAAGTGACAAACGAGAAAGTATATGAATCTTGTAATAGTTATAGGGATCACTGTGATAAAAAATTTCATTTCTATAGTGAATGTTGACAATATGAGGTATGAAGCAAGTGCATGAATTGTAGTGTTACCTAGCTGCATCTCCCTGAGGATGAGATTCCTATGAAATGAACAACAGAAGTAATTATCCCACCATTTAAAAAGGAAAAGTCTACAATAAGAGGGTTTAGTTTCACCAGGGATAGTATGCGTTAAGAAACATTTACAAATGTGTTATGGAAACGTACTGAGAGAGAGAAAATGAGGCAGATAACTGAAGATTTAAAAGATCAGGAGTAGTGGTTGTAAGTGAAAATTTACTGTTAAGCTATTAATTATTTTAATCATTATCACTATTATTATTCATAACTATCATATCTTCTCATATATTGAGAAAAGGTTCAGTAAGACTTTTAAGTTTCCTTTATTGATCTGTTAAGACTTTAAATGGAAAGGAGATGCAAGATAGTGGAAGATATATGACATAGCAGCGGCCAAAACTTATGAAAATTAAGATTGCGTATACATGGCAAAGTAACTGGCTAGTTGACAAATTTGCTCCGAAACAATGAATTTATACAGTGGCGTCAGCTTAATATTTGAATGTCTAATATCTTGAAGGCTGAAGATACTGACTGAAGTTTGCAAGGTAAAAAGGAGAATTAGTATATAACCTGAAAGTTTTGAAACATTTTGTTATTGGAAAACAATGGCAGTAAATATTGAACGAAGGAGGTTGAGAGGGTAAGTGTAAATCAGATTGATGGGATGAATAACATTAATTTCTGTGGAAAATTAAATGTGGAACTCCTCCTGAGTTCTGCTCCCCTAGTGATTAAAACTCTTCAAGGGTCGAAATAAACTGAGATTTTCCCCCGAGGTTTCCTCTCTATTAGTTGTCCCTTCTTGTTGAATCATATTTTTTTTTTTTTTTACTGTTATATCTAGATGGGTTTAGGATATATGCCGTCATCCCTTGCTGGGCTCCAAATAGATCACAAAGGGAATAAAGACAAGCAAAATTTTTCAAAGCAAAATTATTCATTAGAAATATGTGATTCTGAAAACGAGATCAGATGAAATATTTGATAATAAGAAGAAGAATGATACCGTAAAAATAAAGGTCATCAGTAACCAACTTCCTTGAAGACAGAAGGCACTTAAGGTAACATAAAACTAGTAGATGTAAGGGCACTGCAAAACAAAAATTAATATGGTACAAATAAATAATGTCATTAGAAATTGCCCTTCTTATTAATACCACGAAACTCCCAAATCCAAAACCTACCTTGAGTAAAGAGCTCACTAACAAGAACTGACCTAGATAGAAATGTCGATTTCATAACAGTAACGTAAAAAACACAAGAAGAGATTGTTTCTAAAATCGACAAGAACTAGATACTGAGAGAGACATGTTCTTCAATGTCTAGGGCTAATTGGAAGAGTGGGAGCAGTACAGTCATCACCAAGGATGCGTCCACACTGCACTGCAGGAAAACGGGCCATAAACACAACTCGGTAACTTATCGCACAAACGTAGCAAACAGGTTTGATAGAAGCTAACAAACTATTGGTAGTTCTAACATGTGCTTCATGGAGTACGTGCCAAGATTCTAGACGAAGAAGAACATTGACGAAAATAAGAGAAAAACTTAAAACTTATCGGCATCAACAATGATAAAATAAACAGCGACAGATTGTTCCGTTTTATTTTGCAATACTGCAAGCAATGCCTAGGCACATTTTACATTGTAACATTATGCAACTTATTTATAGGTGTAGATCTCTAGCGCTTCCTGTACTGTCAGAGTTTTGGTGTGCTCTCCAGTGACTGAAGTTATCATTTAGTAACGTTCCAATCATAGCCATTGATACTTCCACAAATTATATCTATCTTCTATATGTATAAAAATGGATGTATGTATGTATGTATATAAAAATGGATGTATGTATGTATGTGTGTGTGTGTATGTTCCTGCATCACTCTGAAACCCATCGAGCAATTTCAACCAAACTTGGTATACATATGACTTACTATCAGGAAAAGAATACTGTGGGGATAAGACATTGGTAGCACCAAAGAGCACCAAAGGGGGTGGGGTTGGGAAGGGCTTCCCTGAAACAGGCCTGGTTCTGCCCACAGACTTGGTTAATCAAATAAACTCTACGGGTTTATCATGCCTCATTTCAGTATACATATGACTTACTATCTGGATAAGAATACTTTCGGGGGGTAAGACATCACTGGCACCAAAGGGGATGGGTGTGGGTGGGAAGGGGCGTGACATGTAAATGTAACCGAAAACAACAGATATTAGTGTCTAGTCCATAGTTTTCGAGGTTGCTGAGATTGTGAGATTAATACTGACACTCCTGATACCCTTTAAGTCCAAGTTCAGCCCCAATAGGAATGTGAGGCGAGAGAGTGAAATATAAAATGGAAATGTTGGGCATTGTAACTGAAGCAGCTATCTTAACAGGAGAGAGAGAGAGAGAGAGGAGAGAGAGAGAGAGAGAGAGAGAGAGAGAGAGAGAGAGAGAGAGAGAGAGAGAGAGAGAGAGAGAGTTTATCAGTTGTCATTCAGAGTTTTCCCAGGCAGAGCTGGGCATATATATATATATAGTATGTATATATATATTATTCCATAAAATGCACATTTTCAATGTATATACGGTTAAATGATAGCCACAAAACACGACAATGAAATTTATTTAACTTTTGAAGGGACCATTTTCCTTCCTCCTCAGAATCATTTGTACTCTGAGAAGGGAGATGGTCCTTTCGAAAGGTAAACAAATTCCATTCTCTTAATTTCAAGGATTTACTTTATTTATGATATATATATATATATATATATATATATATATATATATATATATATATATATATATATATATATATATATATATATATATATATATATAGGGTGTCCACACAGTCTCTTTACAATTTTAAAAATATATTACAAAAGCCATTGATGAGATATCTTACTCAGATTTGTTCTATGTACTCGCAGTTATCAAAGTTTTTAATCACATTGCATTTGTGTGTTTCAGGTACCCTGTTGATGAAAGCGGTACTGTTAAATGAACCCCTGAAAAATGGCTGCTCCTCAAGAAAAGGTACGTGTCAAGGTTTAGTGGAACAAAATCCGATACGCAGACTCAGCGAAATTACAGAACTAAGACTGGAAGAGGCCCACCATCAATTCGTGCATGGCACAAGAAATTTATGGAGACAGGGACAGTGTTGGATAAAGGGAGGAGTGGACGACCAAGAACATCTGAGGGAAAAATCGATCGTGTAAGACAAGCCTTTGATCGTTCTCCTACAAAGTCCATCCGTACTGCTGCCAGACACTTACAGCTACCAAGTTCAACAGTGCGCAAAGTCATACACAAGAACTTACGATTGTACGCTTACAAAGTGCAACTCATACAGGCACTCGAGCAAAAT
>NC_089760.1:7632500-7755000 GCF_040412425.1 Macrobrachium rosenbergii | reverse complement strand
ACTAGTAATTGCTGGTGGAAAACTTCATTGGTTATTACGGTAATTGGCGCAGGAAACCCTCACTGGATATTACAAAGTGATAAAAACCCAAGTAATTTGTCACTAACGGGTTTTGGCTGAATTGCCCGAAAAACCTGATGACATTTTTTTTTAAAGTTCAAATTGAATTAAGACAAGTGGTTTTATTCCATATTTCCTGCCAAAAATGGCATTCAGTTATATTACATATCATTCGAGGAATCTGATTACTGAAAAGAGCATGTTACAAATTAAAACATATGGAACATGACAAGTCCCTCCGCTGCTGGGTCTCATCTCATTTGAGGAAGCTATAGGAAAGCACCTACTGTTCTTACAGGATGGAGCAAATGAATTGAAAATATCTTCACAATGTGCCACCTTCACGCAGACATTGATACCTGTCCATATTTCGCGACTTAAATGAAAATCCTCATGGTACTAATGATAACAACAACAGCAATAATAATAATAATAATAATAATAATAATAATAATAATAATAATAATAATAATAATAATAATAATAATGAGGAAGACGATGAGTTTGCATAAAACAATAAAAGTTCCTCATGGAAGCCTGGAAACTTTCACATAAAAAAAAAAAATCAAATGAATAAAGGCAAGGTTTAGTGCCACATTTATCCTTCAGTTGAGTCGTGTTTGAATTCGTGCAGCATCTGCACCTTCATGCGTTCACATGAAAAACAACTCATTTACTTCAGTTATTTGTGCCACTCATATCTTTCCAGCATTCCATCTTGAGCTTAGTATAAATGTAAGCCGCTTCTTTTCACTAATTCCCACAGTTTCCAGCATTATCCGATCAAATTTATCTTCCAACTTCCTGTTTCTTATCTACACTCTGTTTATTCATAACTCCAAGACCAAATGTTCTATTCGCAGTTTTACAAAGGCCATAAGGTCTAATTTCGCTTGCCATGATGTGACCTTTACACCATGCAGAACTGTGAGGATCTATTGTTTCAGTTACGGACAACTGATAAAAACAACAAAGTGATTGGTGTTGAACTCGTCCTTAATATTTTGTAGAAATTTCCTTCCTGAAGGGTTACATCGCCTTTTAGCTATTCTTCTGGCTCGGGCTACAACTCTTGTAGCCCAAACAGACTGAATTAATTATACCGAATACAGTATTCGATACCTTCCCTAAGTTAGCATCAGTCTTAAAAGAGAGAAACAATCATGAATATAAAAAAGGAAATGAAATCAAGATATCTCCACATCAGAAAAATTTGCTCGGGTGGCCACTTGATTATACTATGGTCTCTGTGGGTAAGATGATCAAATCTTCATATATATACACATAAAAAACTAACCATCCAGAGGAAATCATCCAGTAATTATTTTCGCCATATCTTATCAGACAGACATATAGGACAGACAGAAATTAAGACTTGAAGAAAACCTCTGCTATAAAAGTAATAACTTGATATTTTCCCTTGGCTATTAATCTCTGCTCTTGCCGATGTTCAGCATATTCTACAGAATTTGTTTACCTTCTTCATCCCCCTACCTCTTGCCTCATTGCTCTAACTTATTATCCACTTGCTGGGATTTTTTCTTTTGGTTGATTCTACATGCATCACACATTGTGATCCCATTCCACCTTTACTAAAAATGTTTTCTTGAATTTGATTGGACAAATTACGCTATAGAAATTCTTGTTTACGGTCACTTCGACCAAGTATTTAATATTCTTCATCTTTCTCCTATAGAATATATTCCCTTACAAAGGGCTCTGGCCAATCTCCTACAACTGTAACTTCTTTCTTCCCCAAGATCTGTCCATAAAATACTGACTATGGTAAACTGAGAGTTTCTAGGTAGCTGACTGACATCAGAAACTTTCTTCGTTTATTCCGTGGAAAGGATTGCCGCTTTGGTAAGCGCAACCCTGACCTTTATCACTGTACGCCAGTGATTTCACATTTTCAGTTAGAGAAGCTTATTTCCCAAAAACCTTACAAACCTTCCTCTACGTAATTCATGGCTGAACTCTTTTGCGGTCTGAAGGAAGAATGAATCATTACAACTTCCCTCCCTGGAGCTACTCTTTAAAATATGCTAATTTTCACCATATTCATTTACGATCTATTGTCCTGACCTTTTCTCACCTGAAAAGAAATTTCGATTCTCTTGATAAGGAAGGTCTTAATTTCATTTTGTAAAGTTCAGTCTCTAACTTTCCTCTATTCTGAAGGATCTATGTCTTATCTTTTTTTTTTTTTTGCGAAAATAGTCTTTTCATTTACAGCCAACTATTCTCTTAACTATTCAATGCTCTTCTGCTTCCTACTTTGACCATCTCCCACATTCATTTTCTCTACAACTACCACAATATTCCATGCCCCATTCGGGCTCTAATGGCTACTCTGTGCAGTGGAATTTTGACAATATTAGCAGAGAAGGTTCATCAGCAGAGCGTCGAACCCCTCGCACTCGCAATGTTGCATTCAACCTCATCTGTCCAACACTTTTCAGGACTTCCTCTCCTCCTTCCTCTTAACACTTTTGAATTATACACTCTTTTTGCCAAATACATCATCGTTCATTCACATGGCTTAACCTTCTCAAAGTACGATAATCCATCATGCCATTGATCCTAACCGTTTCACTATTTCACCTACATATCTCCACACTTCACACGCTATCAATTCTCCAGGGTATATATATCGTGCAAACAGTTCATTCACATTCAATATTCGCGCCTGACTTCCATAAAGGAGAGTTGGCTCGCCTTTCGTGCATTTATTCTCTCTCGACTTTCATAGACAATTCAAATCTTTTCCTGATCCTTTGTATGAGCCCTGCTTCCTTTATTTGCTTCACCTGTTCCAAAATATATATATATATATATATATATATATATATATATATATATATATATATATATATATATATATATATATATATATATATATATATATATATATATATATATACATATATATATATATATATATATATATATATATATATATATATATATATATAATTTATTTTTACCTTTTTTTATGGTAGCTTTCATAAATTCATTACTATCGTAGTTTTGATAAAAAAACAAAATATATTAGATAAGATAACGTTAATTAAGATATTTCATATATTAGATATACAGTGCCTCAACATCCGAAAACTGCCTAATAATTACACGTAATTCTTTAAAATGACGACACTACTCTGACCTCTTTGGTTTACAGCTCAAAGGAAAGACAGAACTTTCAGTATAATTTTGGAAGCAAGATTTTCATTAAGAATAAGAGAGAGAGAGAGAGAGAGAGAGAGAGAGAGAGAGAGAGAGAGAGAGAGAGAGAGAGAGAAGACAGTTATTATTGGAGGGAGGGGAGGGACATAACCAAACACAGACGGCCTGATATGGGATTAAAATGTGTAAAATAAGGCTCTGAATATCACCGAGGGTATAGCCAGCTTCTGGGTGTGTTAGCAATCCAGTGAGGTCTGAGGAAGATGGCCGGTATATTGGATTTCATTCTTTTGAGGGGATGTCAGCGTACTGAAGAAAAATTGGAGGATTCCGTATAGGGGTCACTCCAAATGTCAGATGGATGATCAAAGATAAAACTGTTGGAGTTCTGTTCCACGTAAACGTATAATAAAAAATCTGGTGTAATTAATTGCAGACTTGTATGCCCTTCCTTTATATGTAACATGTGTAATGGGCAAATGTTCTCTGAGCAGAATATTATTTGAATGTTTAAAGGTCAGGTTATTGAAATGTTGTGAATGCAAGGCTTCAATTTATTGTTAAGAACCAAAAATCGATAGTGTTTTTGCTTATTAAGGTTTTATTTTAAACTAGAAATAAGCATTCCTTTCTGTAATAAGTGAATTAGCTTCCTTTACACCAAAATTTATTTGATTAAAAGGTTCAGGTCTTTGTAATCGACGAAATCTCATTCTATGGAATTAAAAGACGATTTTTATTTTCGTTACGAGGGAAATATTACGAGTCCGATGCAGCCTTACTTCTAACAAGGAAACGGCCTCTAATTGTCTCTCTGTCGACATACTGTTGCAGAAAAAAGGTAAATGGAGGTAGAACTTTTAAAATAGGGTTAATTTTACAAAAAAATATATACATATATTATGAACCATGTAATGCTTTACGCAAAAATCAATTATCCTGTTACCACAGGGATCCCCAACATAGGATTACCGAGCCGGCAGGATTTCAAAAGCTTGTTGCCAAGGAGAGCTTACAAAGACTGATCAAGTTCTATTTAACTCTGCAGAGAGAGAGAGAGAGAGAGAGAGAGAGAGAGAGAGAGAGAGAGAGAGAGAGAGAGAGAGAGAGAGAGAGAGAGGTTGGAGCTGGGTGGGAGAACAAGAGGGATAATAAAAATTAGTCTATATTTATAACTATATATTTTATGTCAACGGGTAAATGTGTTGAAGGTCTGAAAACTCAGGAGGTTAGAAGACTCAGCAGAAATTTGTAAGCTCTCTTATTTTTCGTAAAATTGAATAGAAAGAATATGCATTATATATTCTCTTTAAAGGAGTTAGTAAAAATACCTAAGGGATATTTACACTTTTGATAAAAAAAATTACAAAAAAATTAGATTTTACCTCAAAATGGCAAATAACTATTTAATAGGCTTTCAGAGAACAGTGTTAGATGTGAATAAAACACAGGAAAAATGAGTAAAATAATATACGGGCAGGATATAAAGAGTACAGAATCGACCCTGTATAAATATACTCACACAGAGTTAGTTGTTGATAAAAGAAAAGGTTAAGAAACTGATATAATGATGCATGGTTTTTACAGTAACGTTACATAGTCTTTCTTGCAATGTTATGGATGTTGATCCTCTCAAGTGTATTAATATACATAACACTGACAAAAAGACTGTTCTACGGTTTTAAAGTATAGACCACGATCTCAGCATGATACCCTAGTTTCTCGGAAAACCAGTTAATCAGTATTGTCTAATTTTTGTTGGAGTTTATCCTCACCCATGTTTGAAACACCGTTAGCCAATATTTTTAAACCCCTGTTTGACTGCTTCATTTAAAATCTTTGTGGGGAAGACAGATGATCAATAGTTAGATCATATACAAACCATAATATCTCATTTTCATGGGTAACAGTCATTTGTTGGTAAAATGTTAACGATACAAAAATACCTGAACACCAATAAGGAAATCAAACGATAAATAATAATAAAGTTAGGTTTACTAATAAGACTCCGTAATAACTCTACTGCCGATCCCCTACAATCCTGTGAATAAGATGCAGTGCTTTACCTCCAACGCCTAAGTCATAAATTCAATTCAAAAGCCTTGAGGACAGCAAGTCAAAAACAACGTTGCACAATCATCGTTAATATGTCTAGCCTCATATAACTTATGAAGGCTGTTCTGAGAAAAGAACATCACAGGCGACCACTAATTTCCTATACCCAACATAAGCTAAAAAAAAAAAAAAAAAAAAATCAAGTATCTATATTCAAGAAGCTTGTATAAAGACTTGGGCTTTGGGTTTTACGTATTTACGTAGACTTTCAGCAATCTTAAAGACACCAAAGGATGTAGATAGATCTGTAATTACTGGAATCAGCACTCACACACTATCTGCACTTTCTGGTATAAATTTCATGCCTGTTGAGTGCAAGGCAAATTTGGTAAGACATGGCTCAGAGTTACAGATATCAGGACGAGGACCCTCTGCAAGTGATTGATTTAAGAGGAATAGCCGACATACTAGAGCCATAGATGAAGGATTTTACCTTGGCATGCCAAAAATTTTTTTTTTTTTTAACTCTGTTTACTTCACGGCGACGTTCAGCGAAGTTCCCAACTTAACAGGTAGCACTTATGTCGATAGTCATGGAACGTGTAACTATTTTAATGAAAAAAAAAAAAAAAAAAAAAAAAAAAAAAAAACAGTAACTGCAAATCTCAGTTTGGGGAGTTAGTTTCAAACATCTCACATGATATAGCAAACCACTATTCAGTGCATCCACCAAATATGATTTTAAATTCATGCTATTAGGAATATTTCAGAAAAAGATTAAATACGTCTCCAGAATTCCACGAATTTCCTAGAGTCACTCATCAGATCTGCTGAGATTGAAGAAAAGCCTTTCGAAAACACAGCGCGTTTTGCCTTTTGGCATTTAAAATCTAAGAAAGGTCACAATAGTAAATTCTGTCACTAAGACAATGAGAGACAGTGCAGACCTGCCTCCACTTATCTTGAATCATACAGTAAATTAACGGAGCGATGTTATTAGTCTAGTGTAAATAAATAATCTGGAAGAGTGTTACGATAATATATAATGACGATAATTATCCGTGATATTATTCCAAGCATTGGTAACAATAATAATTGTTATCATTTATTATAACGATGGGGGCTGCACGGGATTTTCTCTCCAATCACGCGTTTCATCATTGCAAAATAACACGTGAAATTATCATTGTCTGAAAAAATGGTTCCCCATTCATCATCAAACAGCTGACAAACCACCACCACCTACCACGTAATCCCCTCCACGCCGACCATTCTTCATCTGAAAAATTGAAAATCGCACACACATACACCCACACAATTGACAAGCTTTCTTTTCTAAGTCGCTTTTCCGATAGGAACTCTCGGTTTTATTAAATTATTTGATCACATACATTAGACAATGCCTACCACCGGTTCTTGGTATTTTCTCCTCTTAATTTACTTTTTTTTTCAAAATGAAGAACGATATTCTCATTATTGTACGAACAAAAGGTAGCATAATGAGCAGAAAGTTAACCATTTTCATTTTACCATTTAAGTCCTTCTGGACGCCTTATACATTTCTTATTATCTATTTTTCTTTCCTTTTAAGACATCAGTAGAAATGCTAAACCATGAATAATCCTCATTAATAATAGAGTTGGTAAAGATGTGTTTGCTCAGCAGGTTAAAAGCATTTTTTCTTATATGATATTTGATCATTAACCTGCTACATCTGTGACATGAATTTAATGACTTTCATTGTTCCTATGCATAATAACCTTGTAAATCAAAGAGCGAGAATCTGAAAGTTTATTTACGTTATCATTGTTAATCAAATCGGTTTGAATATTAAGATATTTATAAAAGCAAACTTCACAAAAGCACACGTAACGAGTTTCCCGTGAAAATGTACTGTGTAACACAAAGAACGTTCACAGCAGCAGTTCACATTTTCGAAAAGATCTAATTGGAACTAACGTCATTAGCAGAAAACTCTTGCAGGTAATGAGCTGATAATGAGTTTTACATTAAAATCGGATGAGAGACCGATACTCAAAAACACGGGAAAGGCTCAGTTGAGTGACCACAACTGGTGTACCACAAAAATAAGCAGACGAGTTAAGAGATGCTATCTCACAGTGAAACAAAATGGCACCATTGCCATATAAAAATCCAAAAGTGCTACATGATCGTGCTGCGCAACGCAGACTTCCGTGAAATTACTGCATATGAAGCGATTGGCACTGAATGCATATCACTATCAAAACGAAATGCATTGCTACCTTTGATTGCAAAACGAACAAAGGGAACTTGTATTCTGGCATTTATTCTTTTTCACAGAAATTATTTTTCCTCTCTCTCTCTCTCTCTCTCTCTCTCTCTCTCTCTCTCTCTCTCTCTCTCTCTCTCTCTCTCTCTCCCGTGTGTGTGTGTGTGGTTTTCCTTAGATAATTGCATTGGACATTAGTAATTTACAAAATAAATATGAAACAAATTCTTAATGAATGTGAACGCCGCTATAATGGCATTTATTTCAATATGTACTTAGAAAATTTTCAAAAAGATTCTGTAATACTTTAACAATATGAACATAGAAATAAAGTAATACTCCAATTCATGAATAGTCAAGTAATAATAAAAAGAATGGGCGTACTTGCACAACTAAAGCCTTTAAAGACTTTTTAATCTTCTTCGCGAGGGGGCCATGACCATCTTTGATGATAACAATAAGAAATTATGGGAAAAGTTTAGTAATTATCGATGATCTAATTGTAGCTGATGCAACGATAGCTGCAATAGTTAATATTGCATTATTTAATATCATTAAACTGATTCGATTTTGATGGGGGCAATAAAATGAATATGAGTTCCCTCAAACCATTCGGAGTTACGGAATACAAAATGTAATCCTGTAAAAATGAAACTGTTAAATACAGCATTTCATAATTCACTATAAGCTTACCCAGTTTCAGGTCTAGTAAATTACAGATTATTACGTTTATATAGATGTCCCGCATATTGTAAATTGCAAAAATTGCTGAACGTAAAATATGCTGGGAAGTACATAATAGGACGAGTTTCACATCATTTAGGTGTTGAAAACATTTTTTTTTTCTTTTAAGCTTTAATTCTCGTATACACTAATGTAAGGAATTCTACGCTACATTCCGAAAACTGTTACCTGTTTTTTTTTTGGCAATATTACTATATGTATGTATGTATGTATGTATGTATGTATGTATGTATACATATATCATTTTAACAAGCCATTTATTTAAATTAAACGAAATCAGTGGCTTAATATTTATGAATATAAAAATGTCATAATGTATGTGATAAAAATTCATTATTAGCCACGTGTTTCAAACTTACTAATCATGGAGGTTGGTTGATATCGAGTTTAAGTACTTATACCCCTCTTGATGGTTCAGGGGACAATATTTGTGGCTTAATATGTCTGAGAGAGATATATATATATATATATATATATATATATATATATATATATATATATATATATATATATATATATATATATATATTATATGTGTGTATGTATATATATACATTTATCATAAATATTAAGCCATAAATTTTGTTTATTTCTAGTTCATCAGTCCTCGGAAATAACTTACATTCAAAGGTACAAGTTGATATCGACTATGTTGAATTCAGGTTTAACTGCTTCAACTCAATATCAACAAACCTCCATGATTAGTAAGTTTGAAACACGTGGCCAATAACGAAATTTTGTCACGTACATTGTGACTTTTTTATATTCATAAATATTAAGCCGCTAATTTTGTTTCATATCCCATTCACTCTACTGTACTTCGGGAACGCCTTACATCCCAGGGGAATTGTAAGAGATAAGTGTTACGTCACTAATTGGATTCGAACTGTTGCCTGGTTGAGAATCCTTTTACCGGAATCTCTATCCTTAGCAGAATTTATTCTCCAAAAATTGGTGATGTGAGAATTCTGGTATATTTCATAATAAAATTAAAAGGAATAAACCTAATAGATGACAGGGAAGTTTCTTTATCTACGCAAACAGTTGGGCAGTCATTACGGCTTTACAGTAACAGAAACTATTTAGCTCATCATACTCATCTTGACGTAAGATGGTAGGTTTGTTAGCTCCTGATGTTTCAAGAATTTGTCAAGAAAGCACACACACAAATATGACTACGCACATTTAGCTGGAGAATAAAAAAGGTAACCGTCAGATTTTTTTTTTTATACCAAGCTTCTTCGTGTTCTAAATTATTATTGTCGACGGTTACGGTAATTCCAGGTAGGAAAAAATACAAAACAAAAAGCTCAGTGGATTATAGAAAACCTAAAGCGAGTTCTGTACGTTCATTACCCCACCCCCCATTTACCACGTCCCCCCCCCCCAATGGATCTTTACAGGACACATAACAAGGAAAGTAGTAGCAATTGTCTGATACTTAGTATATATATTTATTGTACACACTGAACAAGCAAATAGGTTAAGTGGACTGTAGTTCTCAGCGGCTCAGACGTCGAAAAGCTGGCTGATATAATATAACTCTACGAACCACTTACACAGCATTACATTATTCAGCAATCGTCAGTATGTGACATTTATTTAACATAACACGAAAATATACCTGCAGTTTTTGTTAATAAAAAAAAAGAAACATCAGTAACGTGGTGAATTTACTGAAAGACTAGTATCCTTACAAAATATGAGGGGCAAAATTTTGTCTATTGAATTATTATTTATTACCAGTTCTTGTTTTACGAAGGTAAGGCCGGCATTAAACGTCCTTCCTTAAATAAAAAATAACTGCAAGCATATTGTTGCTCATACCTTAATAGAATACTCATTACTGTCTCTTTAAGATCTATGATGGCATTTCCAACGCTGATTATGCAACATTATTAAGATCCACCTATGAACGTGACCTGACGAAACTATGAAAAAAATTTAATCTAGTTCTACTGTCAATTATATAACAACGAAATAAATTGGCAGTGATTTTTAGTTAATCGATAGTGATTCTGTTTGTTCCACGTCAGGATTTACATAAAAAGCTGATAAGCACATGTACACACAAATACGCACACATACACACACGCGCGCGCACACACACACACACACACAGACACACACGTTCTCAGTTACATCCTAAAATGCAGAAACCAATTTTTTTTTATAGTGTGAGAACGTCTTACCAAAAACTCAATAATTCTATCGTTTGCCTAGATACATTGCAGGTGAAGCTTTTGTAGTCACTAGCCGTAAAGTCAGGAAATCAGTCAAGTACAAAAACAGGTGAAGCTTTTGTAAAGTCAGGAAATCAGTCAAGTACAAAAACATGCCATAACTGTCCTGTAGAGTACAATATGCATCCCAGGGAAATAACGGATGATAGCGTTAAAACACGCTCATGGGCATTCCTTTTCCTGCCACAGCACTGAGAAGTGGCTGCTGAATTCAAGCTGATCAGGAAGACCCCAGAAGATGGCTCCTGTTCAGATCGTTCTAAACCATCCACGTACAAGGGAATGTTAATCTTCCCTTGGTTTCGTATGACGGAGAGGAAAGGCACGCTTGATGGTCTGGTGCTTACTAGTCCAACTAACACGTGGAGGACAAACAACCTGTCTGTAAAATTCACGCCACGAAGGTCGACACCAAAATAATAACTGACTGAAGTAGGAAGTTAAAGGACGCTTTCGACTTACTTCCTGACTGATCCAAACAAGTTCTTTGGGAAATGTTAATCTGAAGCGATTCATGAAACTCAACAATGTCAAGCGAGCAATGGAAACACCCTGGTTTTCCTTCTCCCGAAACGAATCTAGCAAGTGATGTCTGTCGGCAGGCAATGACTACTTTGTTTTGGAATTCTAAGGGTTTAATATCTTAATGAAATGTTAGGAAAAGGCTCGCACTAATAATGGCAGCATTATATATCTAACTTCATAATTTTGAAAAAAATACCTAAGAGGAAACATATAGGAGAGTACCGATGGGGCATGCCACTGTACCAAGGTGGTGACAATGGCTGAAATAACCAAGTGTTCCTTTTTGCTCCTAACTCAGTTGGCATGATACTGTGACTGATGTCTCTCCCCTAAATTCAAACCCCTTCGCCGTGGCCACCGTTTTGGCAGGAATGATGAAGTCATCCTCGTTTTGAAGGTTCAGTATGCAACCCTCTTCCACGAGACAACAGCAAGACTCGGCAATGCTAAAGAAATATCTTTCTTCTTCATTATTATCTGGGTGAACCCGGGAGCTTTTTGAACCATCGTATGAAGCTTCTTGAGTAACGTTAAAATTTTTTTTTTTTTTTTTTTTTTTGATAGCCAACTTATATATGAGCCTTTCCCCCCTTAGAGAAGCAGCTCCAGTGTTTTAACATTCGGATTCTTAGTAAGGAATTTTTTTGGATGAAGTTGCTGGTCCATGCCCTTTTCTACCAGTCAAAATCGACTTAACACAGGTACCTAGTTACGTATGCCATGCGTTGTTCGTTAAATACATGTTTCTTCATGACAAAATTGCTGGTTGACCATTACCAACAATCATACTTCTGACTACCAGTCAACATCTGCTCCTTGTCCATTTGAACAAAACTTATACAACAAACACAAGTGATACCTAATACTCTCTCTCTCTCTCTCTCTCTCTCTCTCTCTCTCTCTCTCTCTCTCTCCTGGATAATTCTTGTTGAATATTGCTGCTACACTACCTAACCTTATATCAATTTTGAACGTTTTACCTCAAGTTTGCTAAATGCCCCTTTAATTAACTGCGTCAACTAAAGAGGATTATGAAAATTCATGCTAATAACTCAATTAATGAGTAATAGCTGTTGGTGTATTTTTCAAATCAGAGATTTTTCTTTGTGATGTCGAATTATTAGTAATTATAAAAAATTCTTCCTCCACCCTACATTCAAACATGCAAATAATATTGGTGAATATTATTATTATTATTATTATTATTATTATTATTATTATTATTATTATTAAAAGTCCATTTTATTGCAAAATTAAAATAGCACGATGTAAAAAGAGAACAACATTGGAGAATGGCAGATGGATAAACAACAAATAAAAGTAATGTACTGATTACAACAGGCTGTAGCTTTAATTCTACTGTTTTTTAAAACCTTGAAGTCATATAAAGAGACTGGAGGATAAAACTATAACCATTAAAAATTAATTGACCAAAGACAAGCATTACAGTATTTTTTAGAGAATGATAAATGAATAACTAAAAAATAAAAATGCAATTCATTTTACATTACAACAATTTGTTGCTTTAATTCTTTTTTTCACACATGTCATATGATAAGACTGGTTGAGAAAACTCCAAATGCTTGTTTAATTGATTTTGGGTCCAAAATCAATTAAACAAGCACAAGAATCACATCCTGTTCGAACAGTGACACTTCAAGCAATTAATGACATATTCAGGCTATCAGTAATCCGTCCTAGCAATCATACACATTCAAGCGTTCAGTGACACGATTTAGCAATTAATGACACATTCAGGCAATCAGTGGCGACCTTCCTGGTGCATTTTTCCTTGAAAATATCAGAAGGCAAAGTTCAGAGCTCTGGCAATCTATCGTTCCTTACTTCCTTTAATTATCAAAGCAGATTCTCCCGCAGTTGTTTTTACTTTAGGGTGAGTACATTTTTCCTGTGAGAAACTTCATGCTCGTTTGTAATATGATATAGGAGACGTATCCACGTAAAAAAGAGTAAATTCTGGAGATCTCAGCAAACTTTATCAAGAAAAACAATATACCGAAATATGTAATATCAAAACACAATATAGTCGTTACCTCATCTGATTATCCTTTATCTACACAACTTCCTTTTGAAGTTCATAAACTGAGATCAGAGTTTTGTAGTAATACAGAATGCCTGATGAGCTAGGTAGTAGATGCTTGAATAGATGTACTTTACACTTCATCTATGATACAAACTATGAACATATATTGCCTTAATTGACACCTTACTCGGTCGGTTTTATTCCTTTTGTTCATGACCAAATACAATGTTTTTCCCGAAAACTGGTGTTACAGTGAATATGTTTATTAACGCCGAATTCGAGACATATCCGACGAACGGAATTAGTTACTACGATTTTTTTTTACAAAACTAATATTCTGAAACTGTTTGAAAATAAATACTGATATCGACCAACTTACACTTTTCCATTTTTTTCTAACCCGAAACGCCCATTTCAGCCTTAGCATGATCATCTATAATTTCCTTTTCAAATTTTTTTTTTGACCCAAGACAGAGTGGTATGGATTACAATGCATAATATTAATTATATAAAATATCAAATAAATCGCATGGGAATTGGTTCATATCCCAACAGAGAAAACAAATTCAAGTTAAATGGTACAAGTATTTTGTAAAACTAAATAAGAATATTAGTGCCACTTAGACTAAATCTTAAAATATAAGAGCTAAATTAGAATTAAAAAATTAACTCTAAAATATATGTGTCAAGATATATCATTAAATCTGTGACATTCATGCTATGTCAACAGTTTCCTTGAGGCAAAGCATAGAATAGGGAGTGAAGGAATGTATCACACCAACCAAAGAAAGAATTACGTTCAACTACATAACTACGTGGGATTATAGAAGAGGTCAAGGTTGATTATAACTTACCAACATCTATTCAGCCGACAGAATCATCTAATACGAAATGTCCCACTTGGATGATAACTATGGACTTCCATACGATTAACGTGAGAATGTTATGAGTATCTACACATTACATTAGTATGCATTAAAAAAAGAAACATTCTTTCCTTAATTCCATCTATTACTGTATAATCTTGTAAGTTACGTTTGATTCATTCAAAAGAAATCAAAATTTTATCACAGTAGGAGCATTGTCGTATTGGGGGTTGTGAATCTATGTCATGAACTTTATTACATTCAATTTTCTTTACTATCAGCAAACGAAAAGGAATTACTCACAATCTGCTGCAATGGGGTACCTCTATTCTCCAGATCCGTTTCCTCTTTTAAGCTTTAATCACCTAATCTTTATTGCAATGGACAACTGTGTGATGTTTATATGTCAGCGCAAGTGAACCAGAAAGTCCATCATAGGTCGGGGTAAATTATTTGGAAATGTAGTTTGATGGTGGTCATAACTGTATTGGGATGAATAGGTACTGAAGGCCTGGCATTACTCAGTACATTGTTGATATTACAAAAAGGAAGCGTTAGATTTGACGATGAATAATATGATATTGTCTCTCCATAATGGCAATGCAAGATTAGACATGTTCCAAGGTTCCATAAAATGTTATTACTGTCTCAAGGTGAGATTTTGAAGGGAAATCGAGATGAGACTGGCAGCTATAATGTAAAATTAACACTTCCAAGTGTTCAAATATTCATCATTGTAATCGATACATATACCTTAGGGTGGAGTTAATCAGCAATCAATCATTTTATTAGAAAATAAGTAAAGTAGTTCCTAATTTTCGAAGTTATAATCAACTGTAAGTTTCTTGTATTCGTCAACAGCACACGTGGAAGACTTTGGATACTTCAAGTGCTGATATATTTCTTCATAATAACAAAATGCTTTACATCATCTTATTTTCAATGCTGCATTGCAGAAAATATGAGATTAATCATAGTTACTATAAAATTTAAATCAATTGAATTGATCATAAACATCTTTGTCTTATCGTTTTATATACTATCATCATCCCACGAATGATTAGAAAAAAAAAAGCAATCTACAAACACTGCAAATACACCTAACTACATAATACAAACAACAAAATAGCTGATAATTATTCATTCCAGAGAGCTCAGAAATCAAGCTCCTACTTAAAAGATTAATTTATTAGTATAATGTTTAAAGCTGAAACATTCTCATTTCGATATCATTTCTAAATCTCTGATTTCCAGCTTTAGATATCAATGCTACTGTACTGGAGAATTCCATCTAGCTAATAGCCAACAAAAGTGGAATGACTGAATTTTGAGCCTTTTAGAAAAGGGCACACCGCTTCTCTAATCTTACACCCTTATCATTATCAGTGTAATGTCTACACTGGCACTGTAAGATAACTACTAGAAGTTTGTTAGTGGCAGTGGCTGATCTATATATATATGAATGAAGATCACAAAAAGAAGAATGTCAGTTGTGGAAAATGCAAAGAGGCCTTAGGATATGAAATGTTGTTTGTGGATGACTCTTGTGGAAGTACTGACCCTGCGAGGAGTAGAGGAGATCGAGCCGCTCTGGCGAGGAGGAGTAGGAGGAGTAGGAGCGAGCCATGTGTTGTGGGCGTGGCCCTCCTGGTGGACCTGTGGGCGGGCCAGCTAAGGGCGCTGACGGCCGAACCCCGCTTTTCATACCAATCATACCCTGAGGCCCCGTTTCTGGCCCGCCTGGCCCGCTGGGGGCTCCAGGTCCTCCTGCGTACCGCTGTGGCTTAGGAGGGGCCACACCCCCTGTTGGGGACAGCACAAGATCTCTGTTATGCAGTGTATCTCTGGGCTAAATTAAGAGAGAGCAAGCAGAAAGAAGGGAAAGAGAGGGAGAGAGAAAGAGACTGAGGGAGAGGGAGAAAGTTTGAAGTGGACACACTACAACACTGCTATATCTTATGGCCGGTAACATGCAATATAAGGTATGAAGCAAGGCATATTCACCAATGTAGAGCAAGAGAGATGGAGGGAGAGAGGGAGATGAATGGATAGAGAGAGAGAGAGAGAGAGAGAGAGAGAGATTATAGTCATGGTAGAACTATAATTTATTTAAAAATAAAAACAAAAACCCATATCCTACAAAAACAGCTGCTGCCATTTCGTTTATTATAAATTATAGGGATGAGAAGACCACATAGGAATACCTTACATCACGTATATCTTTGTTGAAAGTGAAGAACCATTCAGGTGGACGACATGATATAAAAAAGAAAAGAAAGGAAAATCTTTATTTTACCTGGTGAATACTGTGGGCGTGGCCCTCGCGGAATTGGGGCAACTCCCGCAGTGTGGGCAGGGGCACCGGGTGGGTACGAGTGCGTCATGTAGTATCCCCCACTGGATTTTCCACTCTGAAAAGAGATGAGGTATCCTCATTAGATCCACGATGGCAGAGGGCAGGGCGGGCAGTCTAACATTCTAGGCTTCTGTGTGAGAATTTTGTTATCAAGAATTATCTGTCTTCAAGTAAATCAACTGTCAGTTCTCAGGGTAGGAGGTAAGGCACAAAGAACTGTAAAATGCTGTTCTCCATAATAAAAGAACAACAACGACATGAAAATAAAGGTGATTTTGGTATTGTTGATGGTTGTAGCAATAGTGGCAATGAATATACATATTATACCTTTTATTTATTCACAGATGTGGTACAGAATGGGGCACTCCATAATGAACCTCATAACAGAATAGGGCATTCACTAGCCTCTATACATTACGGAGGAAAAACATCGTTATTTCTAATTCTCTCCGTTTTCATTCAGTCACAGTTCTTTTTTGAGCAGCGGTGCAGAATCTCTGTCCACTTTATATACCTTCCTTCTTAAATACTCCTCCTCCTCCATTAAATGTCAACTAACCAATAGGTTTACTGAGGTGAAATCACGTACCTTTCCTGGCGTTATTATTACCGATATTGTATACAGAAAAGGTTTTCAGCACCTTATTTTTGGATACGCTCGTATAAAATTGCTGAATATTGCAAATGCTATGGAATAACATTTTTTGCGAGTGATCTATGTTCAAGTATATAAAATCATTGCAAAAGCTGTAAATGCACTTCACGTTAACATACGAATATGAAATATTATTTCTGCAGTTTTCATTCACTGGACTTTATTATGAAATAGATCCCATGCGTTTTATTCGTCAGTAAGATTGTTTGTTCCACAGAAACCTTGATAACGTATGCTTCGCGTTAAGAACAAGTTTCTGGACTTGAACACTGAATTCGCAACTGAAAAGCTACGTATAGACAATATTGAGCATGAACCTATGTTTTCTCAGTTGGATACCAAAATGTAGCAGCCATGGTATGTATTAAAATAATATATTTTTCAGTGTCTTAAAGAACACTAAATTTTTTTTATTAAGTATACACTTAAATATAATGATAAATAAAATTTGACAGCATACTCTTTGAATAATTTGTCAATGCCTACCATGAGGTATGTTTTCGTATACTGGAATCCTATATAATATCTGATGCATAATCTGGGTCATACATTCGCTGAGAATATATTCAAATCTTTCATGCATAATTCAAATGCTGTACTGCGAAAGAGACCCTGAAGTATTAGTGTCACTTGACTAACGGTTCCATGAATATTGTCAGGGACGACTTAAGAATAAACTGCCCTTCATAAATTGTTATTGATGAATTAAGTAATTTATTTATTTATTTATTCATTTATTCATTCATTCATTTTCTTTCTAATCACTCAATTCGTGGTTAAAGTATATCCTGAAATCGTTGAATATGATCGTCACAAGTTTTATCCAGCTGTTATCATTATTGTGTTTCTTTTTATCTTCAATAAAAAATAATCTCCTTTCTTGGATTCACCAGCCAACAGATTTGATTATACCTTCCTTGTCAGGCAACATTCTTTCTCTCTAAACCTTTGTTCAGTAGAATATATACTGATGCATTTACTCCGGGCACTCTCTGTCATTTTGTCTGCATAGCGTGCAAAGTGTTAAATGTAATACAGCGTTGAACGTCTGCCAAATAAACCTTTAGAACAGACTCCCGCAGTGCGCTGATATACTGCGACTTGCTAACGGCAGTTCAATGAAGTAGAGCGAGCGAGATATTATAAGACATATTTTAACAGCATCCGTTCTAGCTGGCATCATTTCACGGAAACCTACATCGATTCGGTCTCCCTCGTGTGTGTCTGTACATGTACATAAAAAAAACTGAAGCCTCTCCGATCTTCTTCAACTTTTGAATAAAGACATAACTAAGGTCAATAGGCCAGTGATGTAAACCTGATTGCTGTTTTTGAGCCTTTTACGTGAATCTTCTCACATCATCTCATATTCCAGGGAGAAAGATGCGTTCGTCTTTACTGATGTTAACGGAAGAGAAGCTTGCTACTCGAGAATGGTTTCTCTTCGCAGGGAAGATGATGTATGAATGGCTTCATCAAAGCCTGTATACTGTAGCCGGGCAATTTCCATACATCAGTCATTTCGCTGCAACAAACCCATCTTGCAGAATACGTAAATGATTATATGTCATCATTTCACAAAGAGGCGGCCTCCATTTTGCATGATAGCGAGATAAATTGGGGCCACACTTGAGCTTCATGTTCTATTTCATTATCTTTTTCACTCATTTCTTAGCAGAGGAAACGAAAACAGACATAAACAAATGTGACTGCAGTCACAACTTTCTCCTCTCTCTTTCTTTTAGGAATCTCCATAAAAAGATTCAGGAATGCTCTACAACGTAATGCACGGTGTTCCCTCCACAGACTTGGAATTTATACTGACATGTGAACAGTGAGGACGGGAAACCAACATAAACCTAATTTTCCCGATTTCTGCTCAGGCAAATGTCGTGAGTAATTTTATAGAACAAGACCAATGACACCTTGACACTAGTTTTACACAGTCAAATGAAATTTATATTGTACCTCGATACAGAGCACAGTTTTCTGCAATGGACAGTAGTTTCGACAGACTTGTATATCTCACATCTTATTATTAATGCATTAAGTTTACTGAAGGGAAAAAGTGAAGCAATTGGGAAAATTATTCTGAATAGGAAACAGCTATGAAAACTTCAGAAGTGCCATGAAATATATAAACAAAAGAACAAAAATATTGTTTTGTCTGGATATTAAACCATATTTTCCTTGCAAAAGAGGAAAAACAAGTCTATAAATCTAAAATTTCATATCTGAAAGCGAAGGCATCTATGCTCTTCATATGAAAGACGATTACTTGATTATTACATGTAATATTAATCCCTCCGTAAAAAGGAGGCAGCTAATCTTGAGGCGACTTCAGCGCTCTTATACTTAGTCTTTGTCATCTGAGAAAGAATTTACTTTTAAAATAAAATGAGATCGGAAAATCTACTGTTTGTTGCACATCACTCGAGAGATGAAGGGCAACTCTAACCTTACGAGCAAAAGGTGAAAAAAAAAAAAAGAATAAAGCATCTCCACCGATACTGCGTGAGTCACACATTGAGCGACTCTTCCAAGTAAATTTATAAATAGGATTAAATTTTGTTTGGAGAGTGGCGCTTTGTCACCTTTATATATATTGCAATTATAACTGACAAAGTGGATATTTTATTTAATGTCATCGTCATTTACTCTCTGTCGACTGTGTTCGGTGCAATCGTCACTCATGAGGCCTTACCTTTCATCTTAATTTTCATCGTTTGCTTTTTTAACGCAATCATCATTTAAAAAAAGTTTTTCTCGGGTCAATAGTGTTTTTTATCAAAGTTATTTTCCCTTACAAAGTTTCGTTTCCTTTACATGTAACTTTCTCTTTGTCTAATGCAATCTCCACTTACGTAATGCTTTACTTATCTAATGCAATTGCCATACACGAATTTCGTTTTATTCATTGCAATCATTACTAATGAAAAAGATGTTTCTTGTAAAAGGGTTTCATTATTGAAAACAATCATCACTTAAAATGATTCTTGTTAAGTGTATCCTTAATGCAACGAACACTGAACAAGGTTTTTTTATCCAATTTATCTGCCACTTGCAAAGTGTTTCATTTATTCAATATTCAGGGTTCACTTATGATGATTTAGTTCAAACCTAATTGTCCTTTAGTTTTTTTTTTTTTTTTATTTCATGCAATTAGCATTTGCAAAGAGTCTTCCCTTTTTAATGCAACTGTCGTTAAGGGGTGTCACTTTTATTCAGTGTATCTATTGTGCATGGTTTTTTGTTATCACAATCGTTTAAAACGAAGCGTTTTCTTTATTCATACCGATCATCAAATATGAATTATTCCTTGTCAAGTGGTATATAACTGTTTGCTTGCGGAGTGCTTTTTAATTCAATTAAAGATTCACAAGTTTTTTTCTTTTTAATTCAGTCGTCAGAGTGGGTTATTGTTTTAAATAATGAAATCCTTTTAGGAGAAACATCTTTTTCATAAGCGATGATTGCATCGTCTTAATTTATTGCAATCGTCACTTACAAAATGATTCCATGCCTTTATACTTCGCATTTCTCTGCAGATGAAGTCAACAGTTAAAAGTGACGGTCTTTTTTCAGTGTGTTCATGACTTTCGATGAGTAGTCCTTATCGTCGAGTCTGACACTTAAACGCGAAGAATTCGAGAATTTATGAGGGCATTGTGGTTATTACAATTACATACGTATCTGGTAAAAAAAGTGACCAGCAGATTCTGCATATATATCTCAGCCTAAAAGCAATAAAAACGATTGCCCACTTGGCTACGATGGTGAGGATGGGTCTGTACCAGATCTACTAAATATATCTGAATTCGACAGGTGTATGTATGTGCTAGAGTAATAGACTGCTATCCTTCTCGTGGGAAGGTCGGCAAAGTGACCTCGTCATGATTATGGCGACGCGGGTTCGTTTCCCGCTACCGGACATCATAATTGCTTCAAATTTCTTGCACTTGGATCCTAAAGCTTTGTGGTGACAAGTGTATCCAAAAAAACAGCGATGAATTGAGGAGGTGAGAGGGCATTGTGGCTATTACAATTACATATGCATCTAGTAAAAAGTGACTAGTATGTTCTACAAACACACACACAAACATATATGTAAGAATATATATATATATATATATATATATATATATATATATATATATATATATATATATATATATATATATATATATATATATATAAGCATATCTATATATTGACAAACATCACCAATATTGACACGGGATAATCACTAGCAATATCCGATGTGATGGGTTCGGGGAATGAATGAGATCCCCATAAAACTGACGGCGAAGCACCCAGAGGGATGGCATACTGCGAGAGGCTAGATCTCTTAACCAACATAATGTGAACTCTGACCTTTTGACACTTTATGCTACTTTAGGCGTCAACATGCTGCTTCCAGTTTGCATCCGTGTTAACGTTTACAATACTGTTCCTCTCTCTCTCTCTCTCTCTCTCTCTCTCTCTCTCTCTCTCTCTCTCTCTCTCTCTCTCACGATGTTTAAGAGCACCAGGTTCATGATTAAATGCAACTGGTACTGAGAGAGCAAAGGTTATATTCAGCTTTACATATCGACTTATCGATATATGTTAAGTTGTTAAAGTGATAAATGTTCATTTTCGATATTTATTGAGTCGATAAATAAAAGCTAATGATATTTTATCATGTAATTCAAAACATCCCTTTGTGTGTTAGACATACTTGTGTAATAAGAAAACCACCCTCTTTTCACCTTCTTGTCATGCCCATTCCTGTACGTGTACCGATGAATGAAAAGGAATTCGATCAATAACTCCCCCCCCCCCTTTCTCTCCCATCTACAAAAGGATACGTAAACAACATGAAAATATGAATGGAAAAAAAAAATTACGAATTTGGATAGCGGTGCAAAGAATCCTCGCAGCGAGTCTATCCATTTTCCGATCGCCGTATCGCGTGACAGCCTTCCTTAACTTATTTCCTCCGTGTTAAGAAATTCAGTCATTCGTCCTTTTAGGAACTCAATCCCCAGCCCTGAAACTCTGGAACCCCTCCCTTAACTTGCCCTTGTGATCGCAGACCTCCACTCTATTGGTTCCTGGGCGATAAGTGCGTCATCGGTAAAAGGAAAAACCTTTTATCTGCTTTTGTTTAGTTTTCCATTTTTCTAAATGGATCCTCAGTAGCCCTTCCCAGATCTATTTGCGAGAGAAAATGTCTTTCTTGTTTTTACCGGATAAACTTTATATATATCTCGTGATTCACTGACGCTGCCTTTGCCTCTTATGATTCGTAATTAGAGAAAATTACATAAAATGGATTTTATCATGGTTGCCGGTAGGAACAAAAGACGTCAATTATAAACGAAGTTTTTCTCTGGTAACCACAAGCACATCGTCGGAGATTAAGTTTTACAGTTTTTTTTTTTATTTTAAATTCCATCAAAGATTCTAAGGGTTTTAATTACGTTACAGATAAAATACTCTTATCTATTATCAATGTAACATAGAGTCGATAACCATAGTTACTGTAACGCCAGTCTACTGAAATCAATCAACATAAAACGATCGATTTCAATTCTCTCTCTCTCTCTCTCTCTCTCTCTCTCTCTCACTGAGGTCTGTTTATAGCTTCTTTCTAACTAGAAGAATAATATTTATTTTTTGTAAAGTTATAATGACCTGGTTTCGTTTCACAAGACACTTTTCACCCATGAAATCTCTCTCTCTCTCTCTCTCTCTCTCTCTCTCTCTCTCTCTCTCGATGGGTTTCACAGAACTCTCTTCAACCCTCGTAAATGATTATCCTTTTCTCCTTCACATTACAAACAGGAGGCTTAGCGTCATAACATATTTTTCACCTATATCCTACACCTGTATTTGGGTCATCACTACTACCAGCACTAACACAAATCGTAAGTGGTGCCTCAGACAACGGGTCTTGTGGTGCCCACTGTCAGCGTTATCAAAGTTTCTTTAAGTCGTCTCTGCTGCGTTGTTGGTTGTGTGTACATGTGTGTTTGTGTGTGTGTTTTATTTTTTTTTAACGTTCATTTCCTTTATCCTTTTCCTACCAAGTAATCTAACGTCTCCAAATTTATCTTGTTAACTGAGAGGTTGGAAATATTATGACTTATTGGTTATATTAAACGCAAAACTCATGGCATTTCAAGCTTGGTAATAAAAACCCAATAGGAATGCTTTTTTTTTTTTCTTTTAGATGAAAGCTCCCACTTTTAGGGTTGTGTAACTGACCTAGCCCCTTTGAATATCCTTATTGCAGAGTGCTTATGCAGCTGTGTGATTGTCGTATTTTACTACTGGCGAGCTGTTGAAACATTATGTGGTCGCTAAGGCCAGTTATTGGAAAGCAAAACAAAGTCATATCTCACTGATGTTCAGGAACGGCGGTGATTAGGTTTGGACACAGTTAAAAGCGGTGTACTGGACGTGTACCATGCCAGTAATCAAATCATTCTCACAGCGTTCAATATTTGGTCTAAATCTTTGTCTTTGTCAAACAAAAGACGTGTACCATGACAGTAATCAAATCATTCTCACAGCGTTCAATATTTGGTCTAAATCTTTGTATTTCTGTCAAACAAAAAATAATAAAAGTTGTTCAGAGAATGAAACGATTAGGTTCTCGTACGTCGAAGCAACAGGTTTCATGACCGACGAGCAGAGCGCTTACATTTTCTGACAGAATAAGCAAATTCCGAAGTACCAGAATTTCAGAGAGGCGACATCATGTTAGCATAATGGCAGCAGAACGCCTTTAAGGCTTCTGTTAGATGTAAATGTTGAAGCGAATTTTTTTATTCTGTAATTTACCCCCACCACAGACACAAAATGAACACTGTCCCCCTCTGGGGACGAAGTTATATGACACAGAAAATGTCACAACTAAAGGACTCATCCCTCCCATTAAAGACGACCTGGAAAGACGCAGGACGGGTTGAGCAGAGGCAGCACCGTCTGACCTTTAATATTTAGGATGTTCTCTCGACCACCGAGGTGCAGAAGGATAATATCTATAACAGAAAAGGTTGTATATGCAACTAAACCTGTTGAAGTCAGGCGGAAAAATATCGCAATTAAAAACTGACGCGCGTGCGCGAACACTCGCCAGAGAGAGAGAGAGAGAGAGAGAGAGAGAGAGAGAGAGAGAGAGAGAATCCATGCCAAGAAGTGGAGGAGTGGGCAAAAATGCGTTGCAGTAATCATTAATATTCATTCAGATCAGTCCTGATAGTATCATCAATTTGGAAGCTGCCTGACATGCATGCATGCAAGACACCAAGACCCTGGCGGGGAGAGACGGGAGGACAGGGCGCAAGAGAGAGCACGACCTCGCTTGGGGAGGCAGAGGCAAAGGTCGTGAGGGAAAATCTCTTGAAAGAGTTTTCAGTGCGCTTACGCTTAATCGACGAGTGGTATCCTTTCTACCGAGAATTCTCAAAGGAAGTAAGAAACCGTCGTGTGAATATCAAGACTCTAAAATATGTTTTACTATAAAAACAAATTATGTTAGTAACGACTGATGATGCATATATATATATATATATATATATATATATATATATATATATATATATATATATATATATATATACATACTAGAAAATTCATAATTACATACATTCACAGATACTGTGTGTGTCTGTATGTGTATGTGTGTGTGTGTTTCTCTCTCAGGCCCTTACATTTATAACACATATGGAAATACAAAATTATTCACGGACAGTAGTTCCGAACACGAGGGGGCGATAAAAAAGTAAGAATTTCAGAGGACGCTATATTGTAACCTATCTTTATTCCTATCATGTTTTTTCATCATTTTCTGAGTTAGGCCTAAACGATAGTTACATGCCTCCGGCATCCTTTCAACAAAGCTATTCACATATATTTCCCACTTTCACGTAGCCACCATTTTTTCACTTGGATACTTTCACTTCCCCTAATTTTCCGCCCTCTCTCTGCGTGACAGCTTACCATCAAGACAAGGCCTTCTATGTCTGGTTTCGGAAGGGGCGGGGAGGGGGGCTAGAAAGGCTATGGGTGGTGAGTAATTTCAGAGTTCTTCACCTTGGATACCAATACATATGAATTGACCTCCCGTCTGGTTGTACTTCTACCTGTTATAAGTTCATAAATCCCGTTTCTCTAAAATGGCACTAAAAATCTAATTATATTAAGCCTGAAACCATTTTTTAAATGATTTATTCCTAACGTAACGAAGAATAGCTGAATTCGTCTAAGATGCTAAGAAAATTCCAAAAGTAATCATTTCATTGAACTGAAAATAAATCACTAATGGTCTTCATAGCTTCCAAAGAGTCATACGCTCCTATGCATTTTTTTTTATTTATCCAGTGTTTTTTATTCTTGTCTAATTACTCAAGCCCTGTTCACACTACTTTAGGCTCTAACTATTTTCTAACCCCTCTCAGCCATTCATAATATAAATTCTCAAACCTATAACTCTGACCAAAGCTAGCATGGCATTTAGCATATATCTTTTGTTACTATTTCATGACGAGTACTTTTTCATATACATATTAATATGGGAATAAGCTAACAAGTGGAGACAAATCTCTCCTCAAATTATAAATATACTTGAGGTTTCAATACACTTTTCATTTATTATAGAGCTCGTTTGGACAGGAGACGGAAAAATGTTCAGTAATTACTTGTTCTCAACGTCAGACGTGATTTATGATGAGGGAAAGGTAGGGGCCAAAGAATCATCTGCACCAGCATGAATAAGAGAACGGGAGAGCTGCGGAAGGTCACTGGAAAAGAGGAGGAAAATAGCTAGAGGGCAGTACAGTGAAAAACACCACAAAAAAGTCTGTAAGTGAGCAGATGTTGTGGAGTCAACATCTGCTCGCAGAGCTATCGTAATTACACAACTCTGTAATTACACAAAAGACTAAAAATCAGTTTGCCAGAGAAAATTTTGACTACTTCATATATATATATATATATACCCGAGACTCTGTGAAATGACTTTAGAGGCAATGAAGCAACGATGAAAACGTCTTAGAACACAAACAAGGAAGAAAAAGGTTCTCAGGAGGTCTGCCTTTTAAAATCCTCGCCGTTGGTCTTGAAGAAGAATTCGATAAAGGGGTGTACAGGGAAAGTTGGGTGAGTTTTCTCATATTTCAGCCTCAGCACGAATAAAAGCAGTAATATATCGTTACCTATACAGAGAATTTGAGATCCTGGAGGGCTCAGATTCAATAGGGGCCAAAGTTTAGACTACACAGGTAATTGCAAGATTCTGCCGTGTCACCTTACTGCCCACACTTAGTAAGGTTAAGTTTAGGAATCAAATGACTGGGGAGATCTTTCACAAACTATATGACTTTTCTGCCACTAGAAACTGTGTTGGTAAAGGAACCAAACACATGTAGAGTCGAATAACAGGGTCTAGAAGGGGAGATTTGCTAAAAATGTTAGTAAGTGAAATACGAATAACATTAAAGCTTCTATGCTTTATTTATACCCGAAAGTTATTATTCATTTTGAAAGATAACATCTGTCAAGTTTTGGACATTAATTATAAGGAGAAACAGGCTGAAATGAAGCTAACGTGTATTTGTCATTTTTGCAGATTAGATACCATTTGCACACAAAACTCGCGATGCCAAGTGAGGTGATGTTGTAAAGAAAACGGAACAATGATAGAAAGCCGCATATGCCGTAGTCTTCAGTTTTTCCTTTGAACGCTCCTATCGATAAAATCGAGCAGTCTTCATGAATGGTTTTGAAAGCGATTAATCAACGGAGCACGAGAAGTTCTGACGGTCAATTCATATTCATGATTCTTCAAAAAAGAAGTGACTAAGCGATTCATTTTTATTCTCGAAGGTCTTACTTCAAGTGAAAAAATTTCCAGTAAAACTAAAAGGACTTCTGCGGAATATTGATACTTCGAAAGTTTCATTACTTTCAAAGGCTGAGAGCAAACAATGAAAATTTTGATATTACTTTCATTTGTACATATTTTTTTCGTGTGTTACTTTATTTATCTAAACTGCATAATATTGAACAAAATATTAGTATTCACTGCCTTTACCCCGTATCCATCAAAGCGTTTCCACAAGTGATGGGTCTTTGACAGGTGAACAAAAGAGAATGAAACTTGGCCACAGCAACACTTACTTTGCATGCGCAGTTCCATTCTCATGTCCCAAAGATATAGGATTTGCTAGGAATATACACAAAAAGGACAATATACCCAAAGTATTTGCAACATAAATACATAATACACAAGAGAGGAAATCAAGTAATTATACAACTACTGGTCACTTCAACCTTACTGGAGATTTAGGGATGTACTGAAACAAATAAAAAATGTTCACAAACAGCACCATGAACTGTAAAATCTATTCTAAAATTGTGAAAAACTTGGCAGACTTGTTCAAAAATACCTAGATGTAAATGGGATACGACAGAATTGGGTACTCCTTGTCAGTGCTATAATAGACTGCTTTGTACAGAACAGGCCTTCATTTTGTTTACTTAATTTTAATTCTTTTTCATCAAACTTTTGTTCGCTTACTTTGTTTCGTGACATAAGTGAAACATGCCATGGACGTGGAGTAGGAAAGCTTACACCACCAAATCTGTCATGTGATATAATGTTTTTTTTTGTTGTGCAAATATGTGTATTTCATCTGACCCTTTCATGATGCACCATTGTTGCGTGTTTGCATGTGTAGACAATGTCATACATTTCATTTATTAACCACAGAAAGCCAGTTGGATGTGCAATTCATGCCAATATCTTGACCAAGCATTAAAGAAGTGGGGGAGGGGTGTTCTAACTGGGAAATGGCAAAAACTGGAATCTAGTCATTAGTCTGCTTAAAATAAAGGTCACAGAATTGTGGTAAACAGAAAATCGAACAAAAAAAATGCCTTTTCTGCTGTTCGTTACAAAAGCATGAAACAGCTCTTATAAAAGAAAACAAATTGCACTTTATCGAAGAAGAGGATCATGAGAAGAGGCTGACAAGCTGTTGTTGCTTAATCAGAACTTTTGGTACGATTCAAAATTTGTAGAAACGAATATTGAAGATGCCAAAAACGTCATTAACGTGTTAAGGTGTTTTTCAGAAGCTGATATGCTCATACTAGAGAAATCGAAAAAATGACAACACTAAACAGATGATAAAATGTTAGGATACACAAAACACACACACTCAGAACGGATAATTCGAATGAAATGCTGTCAATTGGGTCATTGC
The DNA here is from genome assembly GCF_040412425.1 of Macrobrachium rosenbergii. Lineage (NCBI taxonomy): Eukaryota > Metazoa > Arthropoda > Malacostraca > Decapoda > Palaemonidae > Macrobrachium > Macrobrachium rosenbergii. The sequence continues at coordinate 7,726,757 of NC_089760.1, read as the reverse complement.
TGAGTCGGAGAGTTGGGGAAAACACGCTGGTACGCAAGCAGTTAGCTTTGCCCAGGTAATTCCTTGGGTGCAGTTGCCCTCAGGTTCCAACTTCTTTTATGACTTGTATGGCCTAGTGGGCAGCGCCCTTGCCTTTCAACTGAAAGACCTGGGTTCGATCCCGATGTGAGTCAGAAATTTATGTATATGTGTATATGTATGCATGCAGTTTTACAGCAGCTGACATAATTTAGAGTAAATAAGGCAAAGTGACAGGTCATATAAAAGTAAAGTTATAGCAGCTCCTTAATGTGAGCCTCAACATCCGTGAGCATGTAAGGAAAAGTGATATGTCATTTAAACTATAGTTACAGCCTCTCAAGAATGTGAACCTCAACATCCATAGCACAACAAGCAAAACAGTTTCACATCATGATTACAGTGAGTGAGAAAGAGGAGTAATTTTGTCTAGTAAAAGAAGATTCCGGTGTGACACAGCTGTTAAAATAGCTGAACAATAACCTAACACTGGTATGAACCAACATCCTGTATTTTATACCATTTATACGTGTGCTTAGCTTTATAGCGAACATTTAATTTCCTGACAGCCTCGGATGACACGTTTTTTGAAAATGTAAAATTTAGGTTTTGTTAGGTAAGCACATTTAATCACAGAGCAAGAATACTGCGCAAGATTAGCGGATCAAGAAAGTAAGAGTTTTGTTGGAATTGTTCTTTAAGTCTAAATTATTACAATATATACATATATATATATATATATATATATATATATATATATATATATATATATATTGATCTACTCCATATCTGTCAAGAATAAGAACCACTTGATTTCACATTGCAGAGAGCAAGCAATTAAAACCAAAGTCACATCTTCCTACTGCTCTACATTGTTTCAAGCCCTACAGTTTTGTTGCCGTTAAAGATTTGTTACAACACTGGTCGAGGGCCACACCCCTTGAATCCGAAGGAATGGTAAATCTGTGGTTTCTAAAACACCATCAACGCCTCGCAGATGTAAAGGCAAAACAATATATAGCTACCAACACTCAAATTAGAAACTGCATGTAAAAGAACCTTATGGCTAATCAAATCAAAAGCAACACTACTGTACGCCTGAACAAACCTGAACCCATATCAAGGGTGTTGTGGAAGTAGCAATCTAGATCTGACAAGTACCTTATAGCTTCCTGTATACACATGACTATCAAGTAGAAATTTTCCATATTTAAGGTACACTGACATGTTTTTAAACATTTCGGAATGCTTACACAGGAAAAATGGTAAATTAGCAATAATTATGACAATCAATACATAACATTACCTTTGGAATATGTACAAAATTTCTACTCAGGTGAAAAGGAAAAACGAAATGCTTTGTACTTTAGGGGGAGTGCTTCAGACATCATTTGAAGGAAGAAAATACCTTCAAAGTCCTCACCATCTTATTTATCTATGTAGTCAAGGATCTTTTGGTGAGCAGTGTTTTGGGATGACGGGTATCTGGAGCAAATATTGTCAGCCGAAGGCTGTTCAGCCCGTTATACCCAACAAAGCAGTTATGATTTGTTCTCACACCTGGTTAACAGCGTCCTTACAATAGCACATAAGGTACCTATTCAAAGTTGAGGGATTTCAACTTGGTCTTCCAAATATGAGGCTGAGTCATCACCTCCAGCAAGTAGGTTACGTTTTTAGTGTAGTTTTCTTGTCTGTCACTAGCAGGGATGTTCAAAAAGTGATGCATGTATTTTAACAAAACCTTTTTTCCAAAAATGGGCCTTCATTGGGTATAAGTAATTTGATTTGTGAGGAGATTCGAATCTAGATAAGGGACCTCTGGTTTTACAGACATGATAATTTGTGCATTTCAACAGAGATTTAGGAAGTTTAACGGTGTTTACTTTTGAACTCTAAATTATGCTTGAAGTGGAGTTTTTTTTATAAGAATAACTAAATGTGTTCAGGTTTTATATTAGTGAGAATTTCCATGTCCGGTTGTTATGGAATGAGGTACAAGAGTATATGGTGTCTGATTCACTTCAAAGTGTTCGAGAGTTACCTTCAGTTTCCGACATCAATATAATTAAAAAATTATGTTCTGTTCACTCTGCGTTTGAACTACTCATTGGCAACAGTCTTTTTACTTCCTAGATGATGATGATGCTTATTGCTTACAATTTCTAGAAGTCGGCACCCCATGGTGTAAACGTTTAGACAAAGGGGCTCGAAGTGGCAGATACTTTTAACCCCAAACCCCGTCAAGTGTAATAACAATAAAGACCGTCGTCGGAATATGCATGATCTTATTTTAACATTTTCGTTGAGATCTACTTCTACAGCGCACCTGGGCTACTGGCGTAAGTGTTGGTCTCTAAAATTATGACAGGCAACTCACTCTGCATAGAGCAATAATTTTAGATCTTTCATTCGCTACACCTTAAGACAGACAGGGGAAGTGTTCCTGGAAGATAAACAGTTAGAACAGCTAAGCCAATCGTAAATCATTTCCTAAGTTTTTCTACCTTATATCGGTGTTTTCAAAGGATATATCTCTTTCTTGGGTTATGGTTATTTTATATTTCATGTTCTCTTCGTTTGGTTTTTTATCATTTTGACATATTTGCACCCTATTCTGGGCCTATTCTGGGATCTTGATTTTAAATGACTGGTAAAGGTCCCTTCTACTTGAATGTTTCCGCATTTTCAATCTGTATGTGATAAAACGCAGTGTGTACTCGAATATCTCTCCTGTGTGTGTAACAACGACAGTTTGTGAGTAACAGACTCAACATTTAGACTTGCCAACGTCCAGTCCGAGGCCAACCTCTTTCACCGCTGTCCCCTGTCGTGCAGAATAAAGGAATTTTCGGTAGTGTACGTTACGTCCTATGGGAGGGACCTTGTTATTTCGTCCCTCGCTTATATTATTATCATCTTTGTTCGTATGGGAATAATAATAATAATAATAATAATAATTATAATAATAATAATAATAATAATAATAATAATAATAATAATGCATCATTCCAAGTAAGAAAACAATAGCCCAAACATGCATGGATAAAGAGATTATAAAGTTTTAATAATTGGGGTGATGAATTGGATTTACGCCCACGATGTTAAGCTCCTTTTTTTTTATAATCGTATTTGAATTTCATCATAATCGAGAATAAAATACTTGAAAATTGGTTTACGAATATAAAGTAATTCGATATTTGGAGTAAAGAGAGAGAGAGAGAGAGAGAGAGAGAGAGAGAGAGAGAGAGATTCTGATGAATATTTGATGAACGGTTCCAACACAGTAGGCCAAGGATTACCTTGTAGAGTATTTCAGCCCTTTTAATTATGATGTGATGGTATATATTTTGCGGATCACTGGCTGCCCAGGATTTGTTTTATTCTCTCTCTCTCTCTCTCTCTCTCTCTCTCTCTCTCTCTCTCTCTCCACACCACGTGCAGAATTTATTACCTAAATCAACCGTGGGACGCTGGTTTACGGGAATGGACCCAGATCACCGAGTACTCGCTCGGTATCAAAGCCAGACCCTGCGGTACTGTTTACACAATGCGAGAGTTCTACACTAGTGTGATGCGATGTTGACATTTCATTTCTAATATTCCATATGTTTATACGGAAAATGCTTATACTTTTTTTCTCGTGCTGCAACACCACTCTCCTTTCTGTATTGCCACTGTAGTTCTAACAATCATTTCCGTTTCTTAAGGCTCCACATTTCATTTTCTTCAATATTCATATTAATCATTCTTCGTCCATTACACGTGATATCTTCACGGCATCTCTCCCTCCCACACACACACACACACACACACACACACACTGAACTTGTAAGCTCTTCAGACGTTTAACTTATCCTTTTCTATAAATCTAACCTTCACATTACATTATAACCATCTAGATAACTACAACACCCATATTATCCAAACCTCACTATCTGAAAGCAACTGATAATATTTTCGTTTTCACGTTGGTGACAAAATTGTCATGTGCAACTGCAACAGCATTATTGCTTATGAGGGATTTTCCCAACTTCCTCTGTCCTTTATGGGATACTAGACACAAACCAAAGTACATCCTCTGTCATAAAATCTTGATTTGATTGCGAACATTCCTTTTTCCAACCCTCTTATCCTCAACAACACCAGTTCACTTTGAAATCGAAATAATTCAAGTTATTTTACCCCCAAGTGTGACTGATTTTATCGTTCAAATTGCCAAAAAGCAAGTCACCCTTTCCCTCATATCAAAACCAGCTTACGCAAGGCTAAGAGTCACATAAAATTTTCCTTTCATGCCATTCTTCCCCATACCTGGGCCATATCCATGATCGCATAGATCTCCATTCCCCCCTCAGAGGCATGCATGCATATTCAGTGGCCTCAACCTTTCTCAGTATACGCAATGTAGGGCAGTGCCTTATAGTGCCTCTGAAGGTCCACTCGACCGATTCAATTTCTTCTTTTTTCTCTCTCTCTCTCTTTCATTCTTGGTTTTATATTGAGGTCATGGTATGCTGCAGCGACTTCCAAAGGCTCATTTGAATAGATTACGAAAGGGCAGTTGCGGTTTTTGCGTAATTCTCAGCAAAGGTTTAACGACTCGGTAGGTGGCGTATGTTCCTGTTAATTAATTACGTAGGCTGAGTGAAGGTCGCTCTAGCTCAAGTAGCAATTTTTTTACCTTCTCATCATAACTATTTGCTCCTTTTTTTTTTTTGTTAGCAGCTTTTATTTAATTCAAGGGTATGCGTTTATTAATTTCCATGAGTATATACAATTTTACTTTCTTTTTCTTCATTCAGAGATGTACCCTAGAGTTTTTCTATCCCACTTTAAATGTTATAACCCTATAAACAACGTACGTGTTCTTTAAAGAAAGTAGGCGAGGGAGGAGTAGAGAGAACACAGGGATAAATTATAAGTCTTATTTAAAATTTCGTCAAGAATGGGGGATAGTTATTTAATTCTGTTTCTATTATTTTTCATACGTGAAGTTATATTAAATTTTGCCTTTAGCAATAACGTGTTGTCATAATTATCCTCAGCGCTATTTTCTTTTTTTTTTTTTTTTTGTAATTCGAACTTAAAAACATAATGATGGGATGGACATTTTCTCAAACTGTCAGTTCATTATAGCATTTATAACTAGCATTACGATTCACAGAAACGTTTTTCGGGAACTGTTTCAAAAGTCGTATAGATATACGTTATCGCCTTACCACTTTAATGTCTGTCCTGTCATTTCCTGTTATTTCTCTTCCGAAAAATTAACTTCTCGGCAATAATCAATCCTCTCGCAGGCACCACTACAGTGCAGTCATCCTTGTATGGGCTGAGCAGAAAGATGCCCATAATAGCATGCAGACGGTTTTATCCTCGTGAATATTAGGCCAAGTAAAATTTCCAATAGGCATTGGAGCGTTCTTAACAGATCTGCAAATATTTGAACGGAAGGCGCTGGACCTTAAAAGGCCTAGTTTTCAAGCCAAGACGGTTTGTGGTGTTCCAGTCATCACCCTTGTTTGTATGTAGGTTTTGTTTTATTAATATACAGCTTATCTGGTTACCAGACAAGATATATCAACTTTATCCGATTTGTGAACTTTTCATATTGTAAGAAAACTACAACCTTATCTTTAAAATGTAACAGATTTCTGAGTAAATCTATATTAAAATTTGTGATTATACACACACACTATATATATATATATATATATATATATATATATATATATATATATATATATATATATATATATATATATGATGGTAAGTCAAAAAGTTCCAGGAAAATTTGTTGAATGATGTATTTACACAGGAATGAAACAACCCAAATACTTGGTAAACAATTATCTGTGATGTAGTGATCATATAGACTTGTTACCTCAGTCATCCTCTTGCTACCGTGGTGTTAACATCTGCTTCAGAAAAGTAACTTCTTGAACCCATGAAAAATAAAAATTTTGAGATGAGAGCTAACATCAAGTTCCTGACCAAGCTTGATTGGAAACCAGGAAAAATTATTGAAGCTTTGCAACAAGTTTATGGAGATTCTTCTCCATCTAAATCAGTTGTTTATGATTGGATAAAGCGATTTAAGGATGGTCGGGAGGACCTCAAAGACAACCCAAGAGAGGGAAGACCATCGACTGCAAAAATGAAAGAATTGTGGCTTTGGTGCAGAATCTAGTGGATGAAGATCGTCGGATTACTATCGATATGATAGCTAATGAAACTGGGATCTCCCATGGTTCCGCATTTTCAATTTTAAATGAAAATCTTGGTTTGAGTAAACTTTCAGCACGTTGGGTCCCAAAAGCGTTGCGCGAAGACCAACTGCATCAAAGAGCTGAACTTTCTCTTGCAGTTTTAACGAAGATTGAATCAAATGAATCAAAGTTTTTGACAGGATTGTTACTGGAGATGAAACTTGGATCCATCAATATGACCCAGAAAGTAAAATTCAATCAAAGCAATGGTTACCAAGAGGTTCAGCTGCACCAGTGAAGTTCAAAGTGGCGAGATCTGCCCAGAAGGTTATGGCAACAGTGTTTTGGGACTCCAAAGGAGTGATTTTGATTGATTTCCTTGAAGGACAAAAAACAATCACCGGGAACTACTACAAAGATGTTTTGCAAAAACTGAAGACTGCATTGGCTAAAAAACGTCGAGGAAAGTTGCACCGCAGAATTTTGTTCCATCATGATAACGCTCCAGCACATTCATCAAGGGTTGCAAGAGAAGTCCTACGGAAATTTAGGTGGGAAACTCTTCCACATCCTCCTTACAATCCTGATCTTGCTCCTTCAGATTTTTTCCTGTTCCCAAAACTCAAGGAACACTTAAGAGGGGTCCGGTTTGAATCTTTGGATGCTGCTAAACATGCAGTTTCAACATGGTTTAATAGAAAGGCCCCAAATTTCTACAAAGAAGGGTTGCAGAGGTGGAAACAGCGCCTTCAAAAGTGTATAGAGTTAGATGGTAGATATGTAGAAAAATGTTTGAATTTCCTTAAATAAAGAGTATATTGAATTTTTCCTGGAACTTTTTGACTTACCCTCGTATATATATATATATATATATATATATATATATATATATATATATATATATATATATATATATATATACATACATACAGTATATATATTATATATATATATTCATATATATATGTATGTATATATATATACTGTATATGTTTCTGACTCACATCAGGATCGAACCCAGGTCTTTCAATTGAAAGGCAAGGCCGCTGCCAACTAAGCCATACAAGCCATAAAAGAAGTTGGAACCTAAGTACAACTGTACCTAAGGCTTTACCTGGCCAGGCTAACTGCCTTGCATACCAGCGTGTTTTCCCCAACTTCCCGAGTCAGCAGTGACGCAGTTGACGGCATTTTATTGAAATTATCCCTTCTGAGCGAATATGATAGAAATAATCAACACACAATTTATTTCTGTTCCACACATGATTGTGTGTTTATTATGTGTATAATATACAATATATATATATATATATATATATATATATATATATATATATATATATATATACATATATATATGTATATATATATATATATATATATATATATATATATATATATATATATATATATATATATATATATATATATATATATATATATATATATATATATATATATATATATATATAACGATATGACGTCCGGAACTACGAAGCATAAATCAATCACTGTCAATGTTAATAAGAGTGAGTGAAGCTATTGTTTAGCTTGTCCACATTTAGAGGACAGATTTGTTGACCTTGCTCTCAGTGTCATGGCTGAAAAGCACCTGACTCATAAGAGAATAAACCTCCAACGTCAGAAGTCTATAACGGCTTTTATCTAGATACGTATATGGGACACTCTTCCAACAATGCCGATGTAGAAATTGATAAGCCGTGCGCAAAGTTTAAGCTTAGGGTCACACAGGAACAGGGAGTGTTGAGAAGTGAGGGTGATGAGAATATTAAAGCTTTGGTCGAGGAAAAAAAACGAAAGTGCATGAGGTACACCTGCTTGGCAGGCGAACTTTCTTACAACAGTTCCTCAGAGAGGCTTTTTTCTCTCCCATACATGTGGATTGGATAACCTCTCAACGTGCATCTTGGATTCTAGAGAAGATTCATTTAGAAGCACGTCATACAGAACATGAAAGGTGTTTGGTAAGAACTCGATTTGGAAAAGTGAGATAAGCAGCGATGGGGTTGGGGTTTAAACAAGGAAGACGATGCGTAATTCAAGTATTTACAATATAGTGGCATAAGAATTTTGAGAGTAAAGAGAAAACTGTCTGCTATATACACGGACCTAAACAAAGGTTATAACAAACTTGATCAGTGATATATTAAGGGTACATAGAATGAATGGTGTAGGAATTTTTGTCGCAGTTGTTAACAGATTTGAAATTGAAAGCAGAGCCTATATTATTGTATGTATAATAAGGGTTAATTACTTTTAGAAAACGTTGGACTAAGACAACGAGTCAATATGTTTCCAAGATTGTTTAATCACCTCTGTGAATAGAGAAATGAAACAAGTTAAGGAAAGGGGCAAAGAAAAGAAAAAATATATAGTAAAAAATTATATATATATACATATATACAGATACATATACATATATATATATATATATATATATATATATATATATATATATATATATATATGCAGTGAAATTTTGTACAATGGGTATCATAAGTTTTTGTACAATGGGTATCATAAGAAGCATCACTGTGCACTGAATAAAACAGTATATCATCATTATACGATATTCTTAATAAAGCTATGGAATAACCTCAATGAAAGTTATTTTTTGAGGGCGGTATTCCAAGCCTCAAACAAATACAGCTATTATATATATCATATAAAAGATTTCTCAAGCAAATTTAAATGAACACAAAGCAGTAACATGTCACAGATTAAAGTGAAGGAGCCACAGTCTCTTCTAGAAGGAGCAAAACAAATCCAAGTACTTACTTCATACAGGTCATACATGGTTGTCTACTTCGGGGTACAGATGAAACTTTTTCTACCACAATTTATCAAAGCGTCCATTTCAGTTCCATCCATATGGGTTGGATAACTTTTCTATGGGGTGCAACGTTTTAGATAAATCGCTATTACTACTGTCACTCTGTCACTTGATTTTCTCTTTTTTCATGACTGTTCTTATCATATCACTGTAAAATAAAACTGAAGAATATTCTTTTGAGAATATACCGTTAAGTCCAATTAACGTCATATGCATGAGTCAGTATCCTGGCAAACAACACAGAAAAAACACACGTATAAATCAATTGTCGTGGACATGGCTGACAGAGGTGGCAGCTTTTCGAAACTCGTAACAAGTGAAACGCACAACATAAACATTAATTAAATTATGTTCCCATTTTTAATCACCTTTACAGTCACAAACTAACATTGAATTTCTTTTATCAAAATGACAATTTGCTATTCATTCTTTCATCAAAATAATGTAAAGGTCAATAAGTTTATATGGTAATTTTCAAACGTGTTTCCAATCTTAAAAATCGTCCATATTATCAACAATGAATTCCTATTTCTTACTATCTTAGCACACCCTTGCAAAGAAATGCAAAGTATGAAATTTGGCAGCAACATTCCCCATTGCTTATAATACGACAAGTGGTTTCCGAGACCACGTCGCGTCAAATCTTTATTCCTGCCCATCAAAAGGCAATTATCTAGAGAGGGTTGCGCTATAAATGCTCCCAGTAAGTTTCGCCAACGTCTGTCCTGTGAGCACTCAAAATAGACAGCCACATTCAGTAACGGATGAAAACACTGCCTATTCCTAACTTAGTTGGCAGCGGTGAAACCGAACTGGATGTGAATACTTATATAGAAATGCCTCAGTTGTGTATGATTTTGTTTACAGGTTAAATCTATCCCCCCCCCCAATAGAAAAGTGTACATCAGCGTTCGGGGTTATTTTGGATGTTCATCCTGAACTGCTGAAATAGTTAATACACTTAGCTACATAGATGGATATAGAAATATCGACTTGTCTATAAATGCCAAATGGTAGAGAAAATAGTTTCTACCTGCTCATATGCGTCAAAAAATATTAACGATATATGTATATATATATATACATATATATATATATATGTGTGTGTGTATAAATATATGTATATATATACATATATATACATTATATATATATATATATATACATATAATAAGTTTTCCCCTAATTCTGGCAGCTCTAGATTGATCTGAACAACAGCCACTCCCACATTCACTGTGAAATTATCGAGTCATGAATGAACTCTATGCAAAAACTTGAACCGCTTCATATACCTACTGTGGTAGAGAACTAATGAGCAGGGTGCCACACAAATTATGCTGGTCGCTATCTTACACTGTATATGAAAGTGCCTCCGATCCAGTTCCTCTTCACACTCTAATCACTGGCCTAGATTATACAAAGCCTGCCTCTCTTTCATCACAGTATCTCAATGTTAGCTTCGCTTCCATCACAGAAAAATTAAAATTGCTCTTTATAAATTGATATTCAAATCATACACTTTACTCAAACTCCGCGTTGCATCTTTACCAGGTTGTTATGAGATCGTTACACACCAAAACATTCTCTTTCATTTGATTTCAGATTTCCCGCACAGCTATTTCACAACAAATACATCTTCACGGATCAGTCCGTTTAAAATTCAGTGCTTAAGCATTATCAGTAGTAAAACCATTCGGACACCGATTTTTAAAGAGGTGTCAAGGGGATACCAATGTACCATGTCACAAGGCAAAGGAGCACCTAGTTGAAGGGTTCTGAATCCTTACGATAGAGGATTATCTTATACGCATTAAGGCCAACACCAACTACATACGTCAGGTAAGCTACGTTTCATGGTGGTACTGCGTGGATAATTCTCCCCTTCTAAGTACAAATAGCTTGGGATATTTTACTCTTGGTGCTAATCATCAGAGAGTAATTATATATATATATATATATATATATATATATATATATATATATATATATATATATATATATATATATATATATATATATATATATATATATATATATATATATATATATATATATAACGCCAAATCAATGTCCTTCGAAAAGAAGGCATCGTGCTTACCCCATATAAAAATGGGAAAAAGCACGTTAAAACGAAGAAGATATATATGTGTGTGTGTTTGTGTGTATATACAGTATATATACATACATACATACATACATACATACAAAGCCATTAGCACTTCCTAGGGTACCAATGTCCAGATAGTACCGCTTAGCACCACTACTGTGCCAGGCATCTAAAACTTAGGTGTCCTGACATACGTAGTTGCGTTAGCCTCAGTGTAAAGTGGATAATTCAAAATTTTTTTTATTTTATCTCAAGGGAGGTGGCGCCAGTATGGTTGAGCTCCTCGTTCTCGCGAAGTCTATTATGAATGAGACTGCTATTCCTATGTCCTTTATACACAAACCCGTATGTACACATATATGTATATGTAAATAAGTATATATATGGTATATATATATATATATATATATATATATATATATATATGTTTATATATATAAATATATATATATTAATATATATATATATATATATATATATATATATATATATATATATGTATATATACATATATATCAAACATTCGCCTCCATTCAGTGAAAAAATCCACTTAGCAAAAACGGATTCCATTTTTAAAATCACATCGTCCATAAAGAGATAAAGAGATTGCAATAACCAAACAGCCATTCAACCATCCTTGCTAACGTTGACGCCTCATTTGCTTCACAACACCCTCTTAGCCAATATTAGCAATCTCTCTCTCTCTCTCTCTCTCTCTCTCTCTCTCTCTCTCTCTCTCTCTCTCTCTCTCTCTCTCTCTCCTCTTCTTCTTCTTCTCTCAGTGTAAATTGTATTATTAACAATGGCTGCATTTATGTCAAAAGCTAACCAAATATGCCGGTTTAATACGTTCCCATAACGTGGAATGGCCTTTATAACAGACAATCAGTAATTTTAAAACAGATATTAATACAGATATGTCTTGGAAAGTAGCCCATAAAAGGAACAAATGCGAATAAAACACGGAATCGCACCGAAAGGCAAAAAATGAAGTGGAGTGCCCTAAAGGGGAAAATGCAGTCGAATGCATCTGCACGAGGTCAAGACAGAGGACGCCTGTTAACAATTCACTGCAAGAGCAGGAGGACGAAAGGCTGCCACTGTCGAAGGGGACTAAAACAATTTTTCGGGTGCTGCAGAATTCCTTTATAGTGTATCAGTTCTCGTTAATCCTCAGGAACTGCTCAGTATGATTCCGTTTTACGAGGGTGATTATAAAGATTATATATTGATTTAGAATGGCGATACAGCGACAAAAAATACGAGAACGTGTCGTCACAAGGAAAATATACATCGCGAGGGGGTTCTTGAAAATCTTCAGGAAAAAAATTAGCGATAATGATAAATAAGCAACTTTCGTTAAACATCTCCAACTCAGAGATTTGCCCTTCCACACTCAGAGCAGTCTCCAGGGATCTCTCTCTCTCTCTCTCTCTCTCTCTCTCTCTCTCTCTCTCTCTCTCTCTCAGCGCCGGTTCCGTTAACAAAAACCATTTTCATCTCTTCCTCTTTATTTTTCATAGTTTACTAGGTAAACAGGTTCCACTCTTCCTGTATGCCGAATATTCACACTGTATGTTTTCACCTGCTACCCTAAATCTCTTCTCTCTTGTAACATATTTCCTATAATGTTATATTTAGCGAGCCTTCTGGCACCGTTTAAATACATGACGTTGGATATACTTCCTTAAATAAGAGACAAAAATATGAAGTAGGAGCCAGCTGCATAAAATAGCAAATACAAACTTACGTGCTCGCGGGACAACACAGATATTTATAGGGAATGAACGAGATGCGGAATAACAAAATACTGCGCCCTAATAATTCAAGTATAACACAAACATAAGTACTACATATATATATATATATATATATGTGTGTGTGTGTGTGTGTGTGTGTGTGTGTGTGTGTGTGTGTGTAGATGTATGTATAATATATATATATATATATATATATATATATATATATATATATATATATATATATATATATATAATATATGTGTGTGTGTGTGTGTGTGTGTGTGTGAAAAAGACAAAAAGTAAGCAGCAGGAGTTTCAATAACATTATATTCTGTGTGGTACGTACAAATGAATACATTAGAATTATTCAGTAAATTATCATGGAAACTCTCTTCTCATTCCGGGGCTTGGGATGACCGCTGAGGCTTTCGGGTCCGCGCAGGAGAAGTTGAAAATTAATACGGGAAAGAGGATGATGTCAATTAAACATTGTGAGCCTCGGAAGAAATAGGCACAAATAGATATAACGGAAAAGGGTGTTGGTTGGGAGAAAATTAATATTGTAGTCGAATGTAAGTGATACGAGTCCTACATTCTGATTTCAGGGTCCCCATTCTCGAAAGTCTGATTAAAACATTAAAGGAGAACCTTATCGTGAAACCTATTTACCGTGCAGATAATTTCCATACGGCACTAATAGCACATTGAATCAAAAACTTTAAATTGTTGGTGACCTTCGCTGTTTTTCAAAGACAAAACAGCAGCCAGCATGAAGGGAAATGAATTTTGTTTATTCCAATGATTAATTCCTGGAAAATCAATGTAGGTTTAGATATTGTGTTATTTGCATCAGACTTATTATTAAAAACAACGGTGGAGGCATGTGTGTTGACGCTGAATCATTCTCGAATATATAACTATCCTTGCAATGCATCTTCAAACATTTCCACTATGCAGTTTAATCAGTTTTAACCTTTTAAATGCACATACATACTAATTGTCTACTTAATTCCATTAGTTTTATCCCTCAAATACGAACTGTCTCCTATAATATAATATATCAACGAACCCTCTCTTTTTTTCCTGTTTACAAATCCTCGTCAGTACGATATCTTCTATTATCCATCATTAACATTTATAATCCCTCCCCACACCTTTCCTATTTTTCTGTGCCATGTTGTTCCCTAATTTGTATTGAGCTGTCAGTTATTCACCTTTCCCTTAGTTAATTTTTTTTTTATCTGATGTATCAAATTATATAGAGTAAAACACTCACATGAAATAGCTTGCTATTAAGCAGGACTGGTATCACCGTAATGTAACTGATTCAATAAACTTCAAGCACCCTTCAACTCTTCAGCTCATTTACCGCATTCCTTATTTACTGCACAGACGCCTCAGTCTAAAATCGTCATTTAAAATGAAGTCACAATCATAAAACTTGTCCTCGTTTCAAACACTCACTATTTAACAGCCACGAGTTTTATGCGTGTTACGGATCTGAACATTAATTCCCTTTGATTGGGTTACCTCTATATGCAATACTTCCTCACGTCCTCATTATCCACTATCGATTTACTCATTACCGTTTTTTTTCCCGCAATCTCCTCTCCCAAGAATAAACTCCTCCTCCTCGGGTCTTTTTCTACAGCATCACTCATTCTCCTCAGCAGAAGCACTTTAAAATAATCTGCTTTCATCCCTCACGGAGCCATCGCCTCACCTCCTGCCATCATCTTACTCCGCTCGTATTCTCCCTGCATCTCCATCTGCATACGTGCCTGCCTCCCTCCTTCCCTCCCTCCCTCCCAGGGACAGAATTCTTTCAGCCTTCACGCTCCCCTTGGCCTCATACCTTTTCAGCGTTCTTAACCCTAGTCCATTCTTCATTCATCTTCTCTCATTGTTTGAAAGTATTTATTTATTATCAAGATTGTTAAATCTTACTTAAATACCACTCTCTCTCTCTCTCTCTCTCTCTACACACACACACACACACACACACACACACACACACACACACACACACACACATATATATATATATATATATATATATATATACATATGTATATATATATATGTATATGTTTTATATATATATATATATATATATATATATATATATATATATATATATATATATATATATATATATATGTTACTCCTTGAGGTCTACAGGAAATCTTACATTTTGAGGAAACACATAAGTTTCTGGACTCTGTTGGTGAATATAATCATCACCGTAAATAGCTAATGATTCTGAGGTGGGCGCCTGCAGTCTTTAAATTTCTAGGTTTAGAATGCATGTGTACGAAATGGTTTCCTTAGTTACAAAGCCAAATAACACTTGCATCCACTTTTATCTAAGTCTGTTCCAAATTGCTAATAAGCGCTGACATACAGGTGGACAGACAAATTCGGCCTACTCCTAACTACACATGATGGTTACCTCGACATTTAGGAGACCGTTTTCAAAACGTTGTGCCTCTTAATTCTATTCAAGACTTTTTGACCACAAATAAGTCGTTTTAGTTTTCTGTAAAAGAAAACTATTGTGCCGGCTTTGTCTGTCCGTCGGCAATTTTTCTGTCCGCCCTCAAATCTTAAGAACTACTGAGGCTAGAGGGCTGCAAATTGATATCTTGATCATCCACCCTCCAACCAATCATTAAAGATACCAAATTGCAGCCCTCTAGCCTCAGTAGTTTTTTTTTTTTATTTAAGGTTAAAGTTAGCTATAATTGTGTGTCTGGCAACGATATAGGACAGTCCACCTCCGGGCCATGGTTAGCATTATACCGAGACCACCGAAAGCTAGATCTATTTTCTGTGGCCTTGATTATACGCTGTACAGAAAACTCGATTGCGACGAAGAAACTTCGGCGCATATTTTCCTTGTTATATATTTGGAATCTAGGCTTGACTGACAAGACTGATTCCGTAAAGTAGAATTCCTATTTGTTCCTCTACGACGAAACTCTTTTCTTGAGGAGAATTCACTTGACAATAAATTCAACTTTGTCAGGAAGAAATCTAACACCAGCATTTTATCTTCCTTAGCAGTGTCTCCTAGTCTCTGGTGAAAACCGACTTCAAAACGTCCAGGCCAACTTTCTTTTTACCTTCTTCTTTACTTTCACTATTCCACAGTTAGCATAAACAAGAGGTGAACAAAAGCCAAGCTCTGGCATTAAGAAGCTTTACAAAGAAGTGTAGGATAAATCCTCAAATGATAAGACCAAGATTATAAGTTTGTTGAGAAGACATCGAACAGATTTTGAAGCCCAAAGCTAGTTTTAAGTAAAGTTATCAAAACGTTAAATATCTCGCAAGCATTCTTTCTACGTGAAGTTTAAGCGAAAAAACACTTACACTCACGATTGTCTCTTAGGGTAAATTAATTTCCAGATGGAAAATTCAATCACTTCACATAACCCTTTTACTCCAAAAAATCCTCAGATCCTAAGGACATAACAGTACAATCGAAAATCATAATGCAATAAGGGAATATCATTATTCTCAACGAAATGATTTCCTATTAACCGGATGCAATTAAAGCCTAGAGGTTTCGTCTGGAGATGTCACAGTCGTTATCTGATGAATAATCGATGCGCATTAAGGGATTAATAGGGACGTCCGTAACAGGGGACAGAAAAAAGTCGAGGAAGATTAAAAAGCCAAAATATGGATCACGAACACATTAGTTAAACTCATGCTGATGATTCTTTTCAATTAGGGACAGTAATAACCGATTCGTGGAGTGACAAATTAAAGAAAGACCAGCAAATATTCAAATAAAAACTAAGAAGGAAAGGAAGGGTACATTAATGCTGAACACGACGAGGTTTGTCTCACTAGTGAGAGAGAGAGAGAGAGAGAGAGAGAGAGAGAGAGAGAGAGAGAGAGAGAGAGAGAGAGAGAGAGAGAGAGAGTTCTAAAACCAAGAAACCTGTGGAAGCCCATAGAAAAAAAAAACTTTTTCTATAACCAGCCAGGTAAAATGAAACCGTCCATTAAGGGTTATATCAATAACTAGAAAACACAGGTTTTCTTATAGTTTCTAAATAAGAAACATCCGTAACCAACGCATAACTCACGAAAGTTGAGGGTTCAACAGATAAGGAATATTTCGGTGAATCCAAATCATTCGAATTTTTGTGTAACTTTGGAGCTCAAAACTATTCAGAATTGGAGATACTGTTTGCCTCAATTGCCAAATTACTCCATTTAAATACTGTATATACTAGTGTTTTACTCCTCAAGTGCGTATTACAGTGAGTCAAAAGTAGGGGAGTTTCAACCGCGGATTCTTTGTTCAGATGCCAAACATTTTTTTTTTTTTTTTATCTTTTTAAAATTCTCTAATCATTATCCAGGGATAAAGAAACTTAGATATGATCTTTCGATGACCCACACACGCGCACACACACACACACACACACACACACACACACACACACACACACACACACCGTCAATAATCGTCATGAGGTGGCAAATCTGCAAACAAAACATACAGCTCTTCTGTAAATCCTCTTTCAAGTGATAATGGTGAGACTACGAACC
Organism: Macrobrachium rosenbergii; assembly: GCF_040412425.1. Classification (NCBI taxonomy): domain Eukaryota; kingdom Metazoa; phylum Arthropoda; class Malacostraca; order Decapoda; family Palaemonidae; genus Macrobrachium; species Macrobrachium rosenbergii. The sequence goes on along the minus strand of NC_089760.1, from coordinate 7,709,255 downwards.
GTTTTTCCTGATTTAACAACGAGGTGGCGGCAATGGAATGTCCAAAATCAATAGGCTTCAGGCCCTAGGGTACGTAAGCATGGTTACGAAAGTTCAAGTTCCAGTTTACACCCCTTTAAAGTGATTAAGTTGGAACCAGTGGTATGTAGATATAGTATGTGACACAAACTTAGAAAGTGTTATTCTTAAAATGGAACAGAAAATGAAACAAGTAAAAAATGCGTCGACGCTTCTTCAGCCGTGGCCCCTGAAACTTTCAGCCACGCCCCGGTGGTGGCCTGTGTAGTTGGCACCTATAGCGGTGCCAAATGCTTGATCATGGCTGACTTTAACCTTAAATAAAAATAAAAACTACTTAGGCTACAGGGCTGCAATTTGGTATGTTTGATGATTGGAGGTTGGATGATCAACATACCAATTTGCAGCCCTCTAGCCTCAGTAGTTTTTAAGATCTGATGGCGGACGGACAGACAAAAAGCCATCTCAATAGTTTTTTTTGTTTTACAAAAACTAAATCGATAAATTTTCAATGGTGTCCAATTAGTATTTTATGATCCAATTACGTTTTTATACTGTATCGGGAGCATACTCTCTGATGAGGTCGGTAATGGTCTTTTGTAAACATTTAACGTTCCTCAGTGCTGTGTAGAAATAAGTGAATATTACTGTAAAAACTTATTTAAATCTTGAAGGATTTATCTGTTGTTACCATATGATTATTGTAATTTCTGAGGTTATCTGGTCAATATTCCAGCGTTATCTATAACTCCTTTCTTTATCTAGCATCGACAAAAAGCCTCAGTGCAGCATTATATAACATCAATACAGAATGTATAACTTTAAAGTCTGACTGACTCTAAGGTACAACTGTGGACAGAAAATATACATGTAATATGTTACTTCTATATTTATTCAGTATTCAAATACGTTCATCGATCTCACTATTACAGTATTTCGCCTTAGTCTTCAAGAAGGACTTTTCTATGAAGAAATAAAGTATCAGCATAACTATTTTCAAAGGAGGTCTTATTACAGATAATTTATTCTAAATATCACTAGCTCACGCCTTGCCATTAGAAGATTTGGAATTCAAGTTAGTCTTCCACCACCAGCAGATGTTGGATAAGCAATGTCTCTATGCTTTGTAAATTTATATCTTCCAAAGGTTGCTGCAAGTATTGTACAGCATTATGGGATACTTTCAGTGTTTCATTTATTGTAGCCAACTGCTGAATAATTTTTTTTTTATCAATGTTTAGAACAAATTAACATTTTCTTTAATTTTGGTATATTTAATTCATTTTACGTTAAGCCAGCAAGGCAGACTTGCAACTTTAACATCATACTGGAATTCTAAGCCTCCTCTTCTATATGGAGGAAAAAGCTGATGTATTCTAAAAATCGCAACAACATTATCACCATTGTGAACAGGATAGCTCTAGGGGCTAGCAGACGGACAATGTGTCTTGTTCAAAGCGGATATTATTAATTCATTGGAGCTGCCCATATTGTGTTAGAGCAACTATACTGTGTCTGGCAATGTTCTACACACAGAGAATCAGGCAATGTAACACAGGTACTAGACTCCCAGAAATCTGGGCATGCTTCATCCTAGGAATTGGGAATGTGCCACAGATACTAGACACTTGGACTCTAGGAATATATCACAAATAAATGACACTATAAGATAGAGTATGTAAGAAGACTATGTACACAGATTCTGAGAGGGCCGCCTCATGACTAGATTCCCGAAATCTGAGTAAAAACTACTCCAAGTACTCAGTTCCATTCCTTGTACCAAAGTGAACTGTAGGTGTATCTATCTTCCAGCAACCGTTATCATATATCTGAGTTTTATACATCCTTTCATTTGCGTTTCCTGTTCCACTGTTAACATTAGTATATCATTGTTCTTGAGCACAAATCCCAACATACACAAAGTATACCAAAATGCACAACGTTTTTTTTTCTTTTAAAGAAAGGTAGTATTGCAACATATAATTCAGTCAAACGATTTTATAGCTATGAAGTGATTCTTTTTTTATTCCCATTGGACCGTACGCTCTTTACATGCGACAAACCCGTTCTCTCGCAGGATAAACTTTACCCTCTTTTGAAAGCCAAATTTGTTTCTTTACCATCTACCCTTGTAATTCCATGTAATGGAAGCTATTAAGTAAGCTACTACTAAATCAGCCTTTCACATGAATAATGGAAAGGCAATTTAAATGAAAATTCAATTAGAAAAATGTGCTGTTTCAAGAGCTGTTTGTAAATTATAATCGTTAAAAATCAGCCTCATTAGCATTTAGATTAGCTCTTTTAAAAAGAATATTAGCAGAATTTAAGATTACTTTTCTTACGATTTCCCGGGGAAGGAAGGATAAAGAGGAAGAAGTTCTTGACGAAAATTTCACATTAAAGCAGCCACGAGATTATGCAAGATCTCCACATTAATTAGAGAAGCTGTTAAAAGTCCTTTTGCTTTTTCAAATGAAATGATCAATATGATTTCATTGGTAGTTTTAGTAAGGGTAGATAAATGAATCGATTTGTATAATTTGCAACGAATTTAGGATTATCCTCCAACTAGATTTTTCATCAGATAATTCTGACTCTGTGAGTTTGCTGATTTTCAAGTAAAGGACACGATCACATCAGTCCTCAAAAGGTACCCATGAAGTATGTACTGTCCCCCCTTTCATCCTTATGCTTAGATATGCGAACGACATTTCATCAAAGTAAATTACACAGTGAAATGAAGGAAACGTCATACAAAGAATATCCAAGATAGCAAATGAAAGGAATGATGGTCAATTCTGGTCTGCACTTTGTCTTGGTAATACGACTGCATAATGTCACATACTAGTTAACTGAAACCTTACGAAGCTGATCTTGCTTCTTGAAATTCATGTCCTTTTCATCAGTGTAACTTATCCAGTCTTGCAAAAAAATTCATTTTTAATAGCCTTTGAGTCTTTCTTGAATAAAACAAACAATTTTTCGTATCTTCATTTTTCAATATTTCACAATTCACTTTACGGTAAGCTACAACTACTGAACAGGCGTACGAACTCAGCAAACACAGAACATGAGAAATCATCACCAGGTAATTGTAATGAAAAAGTGAAAAGAAAAGGATGAAAAAAATAGTTTTAAAACTTCTTCAGATGTGGAGCTAGAGTATTTCAGGATGAGACTTCGATGAACAGATGCTTTCAGCTACTCAGAGCAACTGTTAATTATACCTCAAATTAAAAAAAAAAAAATCTGGACCCATCCCTCTCACCTAAGCCATCTATAAACTATGAAAGGTCATTGCAACGTTTTCAAGATGAACCTATTCTCGACTTCCCATATGTTCGTTGCCCCTCTAATGATTCGCTTTAATACGGAAACTTTGAACCAAACACTTATGTGCGCACATGTTTCTTCTCTAATGTATAATGAAACGAATTACCTAAGCATCCACTGTTCTGTCTTTCCCCTCTTTTATTTGACCAGGTATAAAAATGTAAATATCATTCGCATGAAAAATCTGGTACAAGAATTTATATCAGTTAAACTTAAATTGTTATATAAAATAGATAAAAATATTTCACAGTTTCAAAACGTTTTGAGTAAAAAGAATGCATAGTTTCTAAACGGTTTAGTTAAAAAGAATGCATAGATTCAACACGTTTTAGGTAAAAAGAATGCATAGTTTCAAAACGTTGTAGGTAAAGAGAATGCTTACATTCAACATATTTTAAGTAAAAAGAATGCATACATTCAACACGTTTTAGGTAAAAAGAATTCATAGTTTCAAACCGTTTTAGGTGAAAAAAAATGCGGAGTTTCAAAACGCCTTAGGTAAAAAGGAAGCATACATTCAACACGTTTTAGGTAAAAAAGAATGCACAGTCTCAAAACGTTTTAGGTAAAAAGGAAGCATAGTTTCAAAACGCTTTAAGTAAAAAGAATGCATACATTCAACACGTTTAAGGTAAAAAGAATGCATAGTTTCAGAATGTTTTAGGTAAAAATAATGCATAGTTTTAAAACGTTTTCGGTATAAAGACTGCATATTTTCGATAAGTTTTAGGTAAAAAGAATGCATAGTTTCAAAACGTTTTAGGTAAAAAGAATAAAGTTTCAAAACGTTTTAGGTAAAAAGACTGCATAGTTTCATTACGTTTTAGGTAAAACGCATGCATAGTTTCTAAACTTTTTAGGTACAAAGAATGTATAGTTTCAAAACGTTTTAGGTAAAAAGAATGCAAAGTTTCAAAACGTTTTAGGTAAAAAGAATGCATAATTTCAAAACTTTGAAGGTGAAAAAGAATTCAGTTTCCAAACGTTTTAGGTAAAACGAATGCAGTTTCAAAACGTTTAGGTAAAAAGAATGCATAGTTTCAAAACGTTTAAGGTAAAATGAATGCATAGATTCAACACATTTCAGGTAAAAAGAATGCATGGTTTCAAAACGTATTAGGTAAAAAGAATGAATAGTTTCAAAACGCCACACTGTCTTATAAACAGTATTAGATGGATCAAATATTTTCTTTTCTACACGGATTAATTACATCTCCGAAATGCAATACCTTTCCAGCTGGGCTCAGCTGGCGATATATCTTATCAAATTAGTCGCCGAGTGTCATACATCAGGATCTGAGAAGTTTTAGGCGTCGTGAAAAGTATAGTTGAAAAGAATAACGGAATTTTGTTCCGGCGGCGATAATTGAAGACATGTGTAAGAAGTAAAAGAGAATTGGCAGACTGAGAAATAAACTTTTCATTGAAACTTACTCGATTCACCGGAGGTATAATGATTAACTTTACTCCTTTACTAGAATTAAATTATTTTACCTGGCTTCTCTTTGATATCACTTTGGCAGCTCTTCGTTGAGTTATTTTTGACAAGTTTCAGATATGTGCTGGGCTTCCCACTGCCTTAGATGCTATACCAAATTGGTGAAATTGGGAATCAGATATTTCCGCCTTTTCAGGAATTTTTGATTGGGAATTATAAAGCAATTTTTTATTGGGAATTATACAGCTTTGGAATTTTTCTAGCCTGATACCAAAATTTCTCCCCCGATATACTTTCCAAGAATACATTCTATACATTCTTAATCATTTTTCCTTAAATAGAAACAGCTGTATTAAAATCATTGTTAAAAGACCCATAATTTGTAACCAGGTTAAATATCAAGATATTTGTAGCTTTTACATAAAAACAGTTTCCTGTGTTACTCTTATAATGCTGTTGACCTTGAGTTTACGACTCCGGCTGCTCATTGTTCGCAATCCGTTTAGCCAATAAATAAGGAGCAAGAATAAGGCCGACCGTAATCTTCTAAGTAAAAGTCTTATTTAATGACTAACCAATTATTCAAGACGACGCCCCCCCAAAAAAAATTGTAACACCAGCTATGATGTTTCGATTTAACCAATTACCCGGTATAAAATCAAAATAAATATTGATAATTTTAAACCAGTCACATCAAAATAAGATACGCGAATATCATATGTTTTATTCCAGCATGGACTGTTGTGACAGATAAAAAGAGTGTCAAGTAGTAGAAGTATTGAGTATATGAACAGCTGAAACTCAGCAACATGGCTAAACCCAGCACAACAATTCATCGAATAAAAAGACCTTCATCCGATTAGGCATGCCTTTTATAAAACGTGCTGAAAAGTATGAAATGTTTCACAATGAATGCTTTACTTTACGATATTTAATTTGTGTTATACATTGTCTTCACCTCCACATTTGAGAAATCCCCATATCTTTAATAATTAGCAGCCTTACATGCCATAACATTAACTTACTACAGTATGAAATGAGAAATTTTAAATTCTGTTAATTGTTTTTTTTTCTGAAATCACAAGCATGACCACTAAGTTTTATAGTTTCTCAACAAATCAACGAACCATTGCTACAGTCATTGTGGTGGATCGTAAACAGAAATAAAGACCAGTGCAGTATTATTATGCAATATCAAGACCTGAGGCAACAGTCGATTGCGTTATCACTGTCTAGTCTAGTTTTTCATGAAGTTCAAATCCCTTAAAAATCCGCCTTTTTAGTCATATATATATTTTTTTATAACGAACAATATTGCCGACAGTCTATATTCCCTGGAATTTCTAATATTTCTCTTTTTAGTGCTGTAATGAAAGTTACGAAGCACTGCACAGTGTCTGAGCATAGACTGTTTTCCAATGTGAATAAAATCATCCAAATTTACCACCCTGTTGAGCTGATTGCTTTACTGAAAGGTGATCATTTATGCGACTAATAGTGTTCATGGAGCGGCTGATTCAATTAAACATTTCGAATTAACGGACAGCATCTGAAATATGTCAGTTTTGGCAATTACAAAAATGACAAATTAACCATGGCAGGGCTTAAATTTCTCGTACGGTGACTATAACATCGTTATCTAAGTAGTGAATACAGTTACTAACTGATAAAAAAAAAAAATTAGGATCATCTCTGGGTCTAAATTTAATGTTTGCATTCATCTTGTCATTGATTGTATAGTCTACATAGAACATGGGAATAGATTTCGATGAATTTTCTATTACCAAAAGCTATCTCATATTGATTTTATTGTTCCTTGCTTTTAGTCCCATTTCAATGACCTCTTTCCTTGACTCTTTATATTAATCTTTAGATAAAACATAGCTTTACTGGTATCAAGAAATATGATAACTGTGGTAATGACAGACTAAGGTTTTCAGAGTTTTTCATTTCATACAATCTTTAGAAATAATGCGAGCCTCAGTAATTACTTATTACTACCTTTCCATTTACACGTGAACAATGCTCTGCTATCCTTTTCTATTAAAGCCTATGACAGAGTAACAATGAGTCTTGTTGGGACCTGTCTTTACAAGAAATATGTACAAGAAGCTATTTTATATTTTTTTTTCGTGGGGGTTTAATCTTTCGGAATAAAATGCCATTGTGTCCTTTAAGGCGTATGACAGCTAGAATTACTCTCTCCCATACAACCTGAGTCAAAACAGCCCCAGGCCCTAAAGTAAAACTTCCGGATTTTTTAAAGTGAACGGAAAAAAACTTGCACAATTTGGCCTACATTAGCACACCAAAGGGAGCCGGTTAAATGTCCTCGAGTTAAACGTTTGATCTTTGCACTATTATACCAGAGAGAGCAGTACCAACGCTACTTAGTTTGTGAAAAATGCATTGTGAAAATGTGCAGTACATTTCTTAAAAGAGTTTCAGATTTTATGGCGAGTAGACCGAGTTGCTCAATTCAAAATTAGCCTGGTGAGAAGAGAAATAGAGACGAAGATCCTAGATTCAGTGATTCTAGAAACTTTAAAGAAGGAAGATGTGAACATTCGATAAGAGGACGAATGCTGAAATCACCTGATTCTCAATTTTGCAATTTTTAACTGGTTAGTGGGAAGCTTGGCCTATGCAAGGTCAAGAGAACTTAATCAACGAGGTCTTTAAAGCAATACTCAAAAAAATATCCATAAGATATGGAGAGACTGAAGCCTTAAGGCACCATTAAACCGAATTTAATCTGGAAATAAGATCTGAAACCTGTATGAAAGAGAATCATAATTGTAGGTAAAGTTGAAGGTGACAGGTTTATAGTTAATGAAGGTTTACGTCTCCATAGTTACTTTACATTTATGGGTACTGTTTGTTAGAGATGAACGCACAAGCTTATAAATAAGAGATAATTTCTAAAAGGAATCTTTAATGCAGAATTTTATCATAACATCTGAGTGGTAACGGTGGAGAGGTTGCAGACGTTGGGTAAAGACTTCTTATTTTGAAAAGCGTTTGCAAAGGAAAAAATTCAAAGTAAATGGCAATCATGATCAACTAAACTTAATAAGATATATGAATAATAGTAATAACGTATAGTTGTAATGTTAGGTTTTGGTTAATACAAGTATTTAGAAACTAATAATATAAGAAGTGATTTTAGAAGCAGATGAAACAAGAGATCTCCACTTCCAAAGGAATAAAGGCAAAGGATGCCTAAGGAATCAATAACTGAGCTTTATCAGGGGACTGTTGAATCAACTCATCTCTATGGAAGTGGAGGGTGGCTGTTGAATGTGAACATAAGTATCATGGTTTAAGAAGATAAGAAAATCTGCTTAATTCAGCAGTTAAATTAAACAAGTAAAAAATGCGCCGAAGTTTCTTTGGCACAATCGAGTTTTCTGTACAGCGTATAATGCTGTATGAAACTCTCAGCAACGGCCCATGAAACTCTCAACCGCGACCCACGAAACTTTCAGCCACGGCCTTGTGGTGGTATGTGTTGTTGGCACCTATATCGGTGCCAGACGCACGATCATAAAAAGTACTGAGACTAGAGGGCTGCAATTTGGTGTGTTTGATGACTGGGGGTGGATGATCAACATACCAATTTGCAGCCCTCTAGCCTCAGTAGTTGTTAAGATCTGACGGCGGACAGAAAAAGTGCGGACGGACAGACAAATAGCCATCTCGATAGTTTTCTTTTACAGAAAACTAAAAGCGGCAGTGTCTGGTGTCTTAACTTTCTCCAAAGCTTCCCCTTCTCATGGGGGAGAGGCTGTTGCTGAAGAAACAACTATGACAATTCTAATCGTGCGTAGCTCTGTTTCTCTGTCAAGACTTGCTCAAATATAAGCAGATCATTTTACTCTTTGTAAAACATTGCCAGCGTTTATTAAATATCTACGTTTATTTGTAAGAACAGCACAAAAACAATCTAACCTTTTATTTGCTTTTTTTTAGGAGGAAGTTGTTTTCCTTACTTCGCATTGGTTTGCATGATTAAATGACATGATAATTAATTCAGAAATGTGTTTCTGTAGTTTAACAGAAATCACAAATGTATTTCGAATAAAAACAAAGACAGAAATCATGGCTGTGATAAATAGTAAACTACAAACACCGTTCCGCAGAAAATCAAGAAATGCTTTCTCACTGTTAATTGAAATTGCATTATTGCTCTGTCAAATAACTCATACCTATTTTAACGCGCACTTTCTTACTCGGCCATTAAGAAATTCACCTACATGGAGTTACGAAAACAAATGCGTATATGGCTATATAGCATTAATGTACAGACTGAGTATATATTATTAAGATATAAATCACCCCTGTTAAAGGAATTCATTTAAAAAGACAAACGTTAAACTGGTAAAGGGAAAAGTACAGGATGGAAGTGTTAGACATTTGCGACGCCGCCGTGGTCCCGTAACCCCTTTGGACCTTTTAGAAATAGGCTCATTTCAGCAAAAAGGATCAAGATACTTGCAAGGATAATCAATTAAGGCTTTCTTTGACATAACCTGATTCTTTGACCTTACATTTCGAGGACATGCCTGACGAATGTTGCTAATGTGAATGCATTTCGATATGGTTCATTTAATGTTTTATTTATAAATCTAGACCTTGTACCTTAGACTATTACAACGTTTGATGACGTCAGGTAGGTTAATGGCAGGTTATACGTTTATGCGTTCGAATCGGTCTTCTCATACATTAATCTGTCTTTGGCAACTTGTACTTTCCCCGTTAGTAGGCATATAATAACATTATTTTGCACGACTTACGTCGCTGTTAACTAATTGTGAGTTTCTCAGTGAACCGAAATAACATGACCTTCACAAGCTACAAAACCGAGATGTGGTGACATTTTCCATTTCTGCTGAACCGAAGTTCGCATATTTATTCGTATGAATGTTGACACCAGCCTAAAGAACCTCTGTATAAATCCAGGTGTATGAGAAGCGTGTTTCTGATGCTTAAGAACATTAACGATCAGCAATGTCAGGTATAGTAATCTTCGTCCAGGCTATTTTTTACTTCCCAGTGTTCACCGTTTATATCAGTTGAGTTATTAGGCTTCAAAGTTGGATATCAACTTTCTCTTTCAATTTCCCAATAGTTGTTTGAACTAAGAAGTCCTTTTACGGATATCTCCAAACTTACAATGACCTAACGGAAACATCTAGCTTTTGATAAGCATTAAAATTAACTTCTCCCTCAGACAAAAGCAATTTTTATGACTTCAGCTTGCAAGCATTATTTTCATTTTCGGACAAAAGTGTTTTATACCTGGGAAGTCATTTTGCTTTGTGTAGGCTACACACAAATATATATATATATATATATATATATATATATATATATATATATATATATATATATATATATATATATATATATTACATTCCTTGAAATGGTGCTTACTTGTGTGATCTCTATTGAGAATGGATGATTTAAGACAAAACATCGATTAAAAGGAATAAGAATACTGAAACATTACCAGCCAATCAGACCTGAATGCCACTTACGCGAGGTAACTCCCAGTGAGTAGTAAAACATCCAATATCTAAATGTCATAAGTTGATATTTGAATTATTCAAAACTAATCAAACTTTTTTGCTCGTAATCAGCGGTCGGCTTCTCCGAAGGCAACATCCTCTCCCAACCCAAGTCCTCCAGTATCTATCCAATCCTTCTTCTTCTATCATACGATCTTTCAAAAAATCCTATTCCTTCACTTATTCTTCCCCGATGAGAAGCGCTAGACATCGAAGACTCGCCTCATTTACATATTTGAGTACACTTGTCATGCTGGCCCCCTCCCCCACCCCCTCCCGCATTCTCTGCTTATCTTTCCTTTCAAGGAATGCTTACGATGCATATTATATTTCATCCTAGCCTATCTTTTCTCCCTCACAAATGCCAGACCAACACAATAAATTACGGCTGAACTGTGTAAAGATTCTATTCGTGTCCGTAGATATCTATCATTAACATTAGTATTATTATTATTATTATTAGCCAGGCAGCAACCATAGTTGGAAAAGCATAATGCTACAAGCCAAAGGGTCCAGTATAAAAGAGAGAGAGAGAGAGAGAGAGAGAGAGAGAGAGAGAGAGAGAGAGAGAGAGAGAGAACAACATGGCAGTAAATTATTTTGACAGTATCTGCTACATTTCATGAACTACAACGCCGAAAATGCCTTTCAGAACGCCAAGAAAAAATGTAAAATTGTGATTTATTTACGACATTTAAGTCAAATACAAAATAATAGCATTATCACACATTTCAGCATACCGTTTCTACTAAAAATACCGATCATATACCCCTTGAACAACACACCACCCAATTCGTGGTGCACATGAGTTTTTTTTACAACCAGACATATATATGTATATATACTGTATATGTCTAATTATAAAAAACTCATGTGTACCACGAATTGGGTGGTAAATAAATCACATACGTCCTCATACATACTTACACAAACACAAACATATATATATGTGTGTGTGTCTGTGTATGTGTGTAAGTATGTATGAGGACGTATGTGCTAATTAATAGGTATTCAATCTTTCATATCTATCTGCCCATCTTTCTACCTAGGAGGTGACTTCAGCTTCTAGGCAAGTTGTGAGAAGACATCACTAGCCCCATGCCCTTCTCCGTTCAGATTGCAGCCCAGCGTAAGTAGCTGATTAACAGATTCCCAATTCAATACCTAAGTCGAGAGAGTTTCAATGTTTATGTGTTTGTTGTTTGTTTGTCTGTTTTGTACAGTAAGATATAATACCAGCCGTTTACGAAGACTATAAACGAGAAATACAAGAGAAATAAAACTATGTACAACATTGTCTAGAAATGGAATTTTTTTTTTTTCAGACTTGTCCTCTAAAGTGGCGAAACATTGAGCTCTGTCACAGATTTGACTGTTACAGTTCAAAGCTATAGGAGACGGAATAAAAACAGGCCGTTTCTAAAAATGCATTTTGCACAATGAATATGGAAGACTGAAGCGAGACGAGATGGCACAGAGAGTCAGAAGTTCTATTAACTTCAAAGAGTTTGGTTAGAACGCTCTGTATAACAAAAATATTGAAAAGTAGAACTTCAGTGTGTAATAGGTAGAGGGATTGGTAGATGTATGGATAAAGCAAGAAGTATTTTGATTAGCCTTTGTCAAGAGTAACAAAAGGTGGAAAACGAACCACGAATTTCTGTAATACTGAACTTAACTACCACATACAAGTGCAGGAATAGCTGTAATAAGAAATAACTACAGCTTCAAGGCAGTAATATATGCTTTTATTCGCCCTAAATCCTCAGCCTCCTCCCGCCTTGGGAATTTCTGCCATTTCGTCCACTTTACTCTATCCATATAAGGAGAGTCCGTATACTAGGTATTGGTTGATGTTTTTCACTATCTCATTTGAATCTCTTTGCAAGTGTCTACTGACTGTTCACTTCGTTTTTTTTTCTAAATGCTGCCATATCCATCACCAGAGTTAACGATATCACCTATATCAATAAACGAAATTGAACTTAAAACTATTGGAAGTTGAAACTTTGTATTAATAATAAATTCTCCGAATTTTTTTTTTTGTATGAGCTGTTCCAGTTGTGCATTGTTACAACTGGTTGTTCTAGATTAAGGGTGAATATTGTTGTTACTGTATGACAGTTGATTATAATTCAATATTGGTTCCCATATGCTCTACTGAACAAAAAAATAATCCAATTCAGCAATAATTCGAAAGCTTATTTAAATTATTCATTTCCCTCCAGTTAGTAAAATAATTCCGAAAAACTTTAGGACAATTAACTACCTGACAGGTCCAACAATCCTACATGTGCCTTTGAATGAAGCTGTCAGGGTATTAGCCGTTTCTAATCGTTTAGTTCCCTCCCTCCCTCACTCCCTTCCTTCCTTCCACGCCACTCTCGACGAGGCCGTAAATCTATTTTCCTCTTTCCTGTCTTTGTTTTCGCTCTCATTTTCCGACGACGAACATTTCTAAAACACTCATTCGTTCAGCCTTTCACCGAAGATCCCCAAAACTCCAGCGCTCTTTCCACTACTATTTTCAGAGGCAGTCCTCATTTCTTGCGAGTTATTTGAAGCTCTTTAAAAATTCAAGAGGGACGTGCAAAAAGTTCACAAAAAGGCAAATCCACTGGCAACCTCAACCTCAGCCACATTCTCAGACTCTTTATGAATTGCTGGATCGTAATCTTTTTGTTGATTTCGGAAATGATCTTTAATTCTCTTTTAAACCCCTTATACTAATCTGAATTTACTTTACTTTTAATTATCTGAAACTTCGACAACTTGCCGAATGCAGAGCTTGAAATAGCTGCGTCGTCTCACCATAAATATCTTTCCTACTTGCCCTTCCCGTCACCTAACCGATTTTTCAGGATATTACATCCTATTTCAAAACTAATTCTGGTCAGACGTCGCCTCCACCTCTGTTGTCCCAAAACAATTAGAGTTCCAAATTACATTGGAGGACCCTAATAATGTGTCTTCCCTCATTTGTTTATTGCTTACGAGCGGTATCATCAGCAAAGGTATCTGGCTATAAATGTTCTGACACCCACTTCAAAACAAGCTTTTCACCGAGTGCATATCCATAAGAAATCTTTCCTAAATGAAGAGTTGACCACTTTCACAGTTCCGAGGGTTAACTCTGTGTTATGGAAGGAATGTCGAGGCACAGCAGTGAAATGTGGCACATTCTCGATAGTGACCATTTGACAACTGCTTCCTTATAAATCTAAAACTAGATTCAACTCGCCCTTGACATAACAAATCTGCTGTTTCCTCTTCATTCTAAGCCCTTCTGCTCACTCCTTCCCTTCGGTTTTCTCAGAAGACTTTCCTCTGATCCTATCGACCACCCCAGATGAGGAACGCATAAATTTTGCATTCGCGGTCTTATCAACCAGGAGCAATTTCTCAACAATAAGCCTATCAATCTTATCCAGTTCAGCTCATACCTAACATTCTGACCTCAAGAATACGGCATATGTGCATTCATAAGTACACACACACACACATATATATATATATATATATATATATATATATATATATATATATATATATATATATATATATATATATATATATATATATATATATATATATATATACACACATATATATATATATATATATATATATATATATATATATATATATATATACATATATATATATATATATATATATATATATATATATATATATATATATATATATATATATATATATATATATAAAAATATATATACATATATATATACATATATATACACATATATATACATATATACATATATATGTATATATGCATGTATGTGCACTTGTGCATGTGTGTATGTGTGTGCGTGATAGCGTTCTAATACATCTGAGTGCACCCTCTCTTCGTTCCATATTTCGCGTCCCCCCAACACTCATTCCGCCTCACAGAAAGTAAATCTTTAAAAGAACGATGACGCCAGCCGTTGCCACAATCGTTCTTCAACCAAGAAATGATTTGTGTTTTTTTCAGCTGTCGGTTCTGTATTTTCAGGAGTTAAAGGTCTTGTTTTTTTACGTGAATACACCCGACACCAAAACAACGATTCAAAAGAAAATACAAGGCGAAAAACAAGTAACTAAAGCTATTTTATCGAAGGCTAAACGAAAGCAAAACAGTTTCTGAAAGCACTCAACAGAGTAGTAAATTTCAGAGCGCATATGGCTTCAACTTCAGCATGACCGGAACTGTAAAACTTTCTTGGCCATGCTCTCTCGTAATTAATATCCAACTATTTTAATATTCAAAAGTCCTGTATTGAGCATCTTATCATTTTTTTCGCTGACGGAGTTGGGTGAAGCCGAAAATAAATGTGAAGCAGTGCCTATGACTCACAATTGCCTCATTTTCCATACATAGCTAATCTTTCTCTCAAACTATGTTTGTAAGACCACTATGATCAAGAAACTAAAATAACCGAACGAAGACCTTCATAAATAAACCAAATTTTCATTCTGATAATGTATACATATACAAAAAAACTTGCACTCAAACATGATTAATTATAAAAACATACATACGCAAATATATATACAGTATATATATATATATATATATATATATATATATATATATATATATATATATATATATATATATAGATAGATAAATAGATAGACAGACAGATAGATACATGACTGTGAAATATTTTCTGTTAAAACAGAAATCAATTCAATAAAAGGAGCCCATAAAAACTCCAAAATGTAGAAAGTTAATGCCATATAACATATATATATATATATAAACACCACGTAAACCTTTCTACCCCTCTTCTTTCATATCTCACTTGATTTGCATAAAAACATTCACTGTAAGAATAAGTGAACCGTTTCCTCCATGGAAGAGACATACGAGAATAGTAAAAAGTGCATAACAAATTATCCCGTATCACATCTCAACTTTTCCCTTGCCCTTTGCAAGAAACATTTCAGTATGACGAGAAAACTTGCGGACTTGATTAGATTCACAGCGCATTTCCGCGTTTATATCCATTTTTTCCAAAGTATACTCACTTTATTGCACGGCAAAACCTAATTTTCTTAATGCTTCACGAGAACATTTCCAACTGGCATCATATCTAACTGGTTCTTGTATTCGTAACTCTTTGGCACTAGGAACAATTTAGATGCTGATATTTTCAGGAAGCGATAAACAAAAAGACGTTGAATGGAGTCGGTGCATGCAGGAGCGACTGTGGATTCACTCATATTAAAAGGCGTTTTCGGCTCTCCGCACTGTCATGACGCTTATTTGTGTCACTGAAGCACCGGATGACAACGATCCCATCGGCAATGGCAGCAAAGGGGCCAAGTCCCCGCAAAGGGTCATCTATAAGCCAGCGGCATGAGCGACCACGACCACCGCCGCCCAGCTTTTCCTACGAAGACCAAATGAATAATTCAGAGTGGGAGATCGTCGTCATTTGCTCGCAGACTCCACTGCCAGGCTGAACCTGCGCACCACAGGAGAGACAGAGAGAGAGAAAATGAGACAAAGAGAGAGAAAGAGAGAGGGGGAGAGAGAGAGAGAGAGAGAGAAAGAGAGGCAGCAACTTCTGGTGGCGGAGGCACAATGCTACTCCACGGCCGAGGATCATTTTCCCCAAGGTCCTCCCCTTCCCTTCCCTTCCGAAAATCAATTAGCACCCGGCAGCACATTCGGTTAATTTTCTATCAGAAGACAATGCTATGGCATCCAGCAGAAAACATCAGGGCTGTAAATGACGCCAGATTATTCAACGGCACGGAGCAACGTTACACTACATTCTTTTTCTAGTGGGGGATGCGCGACAACTATGAGTGATGCAATGATTAAAGTGAGATATGCAATTCCACATTACTATATTTAGCTGCCGAAAGACGCAGAAAGCGGGAACAAGATATGATATAACTTTCAAGTACGTTGAATTAGTGATAAAGGAGTGAAATTTACAAACGTGTGAGCCCCAGAGTTGGGAAAATGACGTTTGCTCTCACAGAAACCACTAATCCTCTGCAAAAGCCCCGGCTACAGAAAACAGCTCTTGCATTTCATCCGTGTACCAGCAAGCATAACGTAAAATCGGTTTCTAAATAAAATTTGATTTATTTCTTATTCAATATTTAGACATATCTATAAATGTAGCTCACATTGATATGTAGAGGATAACACAATCACTATTAAATTATACACACACACACACAAACACAATATGTGTGTGTGTGTACATGTATGTGTAGGTGTTCGTGTACGAGCTCGTTTTTTGTGTGTGTAAATATGTAATCAGTCAAAAATAACTGGAAAAGATACAAGTGTGGGTTTTTTTAATTTGATAAAATACGCGAGGTACATATATATTTATATATACTGTACGAGTATATATATAATATATATATATATATATATATATATATATATATATATATTGTGTATATACATATATATGTATATGTATATAGGTGAATAAAACGATAGAGTAAAATATCCTAACGTGTAAGATGCAATAAGTATTACTGCATTTTTGAGAATGTAACATAATGTAAAAATGAAAGACAGCCACGCACCTTAGAACGCCACAGGAAAAATATGAAAAATTCCCTTCATTTATTAAGCATATATGCACACCATCGCTCCATCCCCAAATATTTACCGAGAGGTCGAAGTCTAACATTTATACAGAAGTTTGTGTGCCCATCATCTCCTCCTCAACGGCTTCATCTAGGTGGCTGTAAATTGGCTCTCACTTTGCGACTTTTCCCGGGGTGTTTGGTGAAGTGCGTGACAGATTTCAAGGCCGTCACTTGCTGGGGCACAATTTCTGTTTACGGTTCTGTTAACGGTTTTTTCGTGTCTCCGTGAAATCGGGATGACCGTTGCCGTAGACTATATGATTTTTCCTAGCAGTGCGGGAGCCTGTGTTTTTAAGTCAGCATTTGCTAAATATTTCCGTCTTGGTTTTATTTTGGTAACGGTTGCTGTTTTGAAACCATTATATCATACGAAAACTATGACATGTTCTTGTATTTAAGGACATTCAGTAAATTTAGGTGTTTATGTATTTGCAGTGAGAGCCGAGCGAAGAAATGCGCTGGTTTCTACTAATTTTAAGAATCATTTTTAAAAATGACAGGCATTGAAAAACTATGCTCAACAATAATTTAAAATTACTTAAACCTATTTTCACTTTAACTTTATTTATTTATAACCAATTACGCAAGGAAACAAGAAATGATACCATTAGTATTAAGAGAGAGAGAGAGAGAGAGAGAGAGAGAGAGAGAGAGAGAGAGGAGAGCATTGCTGTAAACATAATGGAAAACCATTTTACATCTGACATGACAGATAAATTTTCATGAGGAATCTGAAAATATTCTATTAAGCCAAATATACCTTCATTAGGACAATTCAGACCATTTAAAGCCTCTGTCAGCGTGGGCAATGCTGGTGTCACTATGTGTGTGTGTGTGTGTGTGTGTGTGTGTGTGTGTGTGTGTGTGTGTGTGTGTGTGTGTGACAGAGAGAGAGAGAAAGAGAAGGAGAAGTGCGTTGCAGGTGACAGATGTTTCCCGTGGCCATGCAATGACCCTGATGACCAGAAATGCCACCTTAGCCAGAACACCTAGTATAGGCCAAACAGGTCCTAAAAAGCTGTAGCCTATTCCTAGTTCATTTGCGGTGGAATGATAACTACGCTTTCCAAAATCCAAGATAATTTTATGGGTACTGTGATGATGAATCTTGCATGAAATTATGTAATGGGTTTTCGAAGTAACGAATTCTTCACTGAAATTGAAGACATTACAAACAATTAAATTATATTCTCTCTGTTATACTTAAACCTTTGGAAAAAATTGATCTCGGTGTATTCACCTCCTCTCAAAACTATGACACATTCCCATGTTAAAGTATATGGAAAGGACTTACAAATGTCAAATGACGAACACCTAAACGCAAACATTTTCATGTTTATCTTTCTGTACGTAAAAGAAATTTTTCTGAGAGAAGCGAACATGTGTCCCTTATACGAGCACCAGAGTACGACAGAAATACACATTTACAATGCAAAAGAGCTCATTTATATCTAACAAGAACCACCTACTTCGTGTCTGCCTCGTCTCTACGTTCAGCTGGTTGTAAAGTTATTCTTTTGCATATTCCTTCCAAAGCTAATTTGGAGGCAAACAAAGACCAACCTTGGATCGAAATGCTGAATGTTGTGGGGGCAGATTGAAAGCCGTTGATAGCTGAGTGGAACTTCCACACAGGTAAACAATACGGCTAACAAGTAATTGAATGGTTCAGCTTTGACTTTTTTTCCCCTGCAATGTTATATTGATAACAAAATTTACTAAAACAAAAGATCTGAGGCCTTCAGAGCAGTGCGTCATTCTGAAAATTATTCTGTGTCCTTCTTTTGGAAGAAAACTTCTTTAAGCAATTTTGCATAAACTACAGATAAAGCAATGGATCTATTAACTACTCTAAGTCTGGGCGTGGGGTCATGGATAGTCTGTAGCTTCTTACCCTAATTTCCCGGGTTGTGTGAAAAACTCATGACACCTAATATTTGCAATCGAATAACATTAAATCTAAACTTTAGACTAGGTCTGTGTACTTTAATACATGTTCAGATGGAGGTTATTCCAGTCTCTGAAACGAATATACACAGAATAATGAACGTTACGAGTAAGGGTAATAAATGATACGAAAATATGACGTCAAAAATATCAGGATAACTCGAAGAGATAATAAGAGGGATTCGAATAACACTGTCTGTAAAGAAGAGTAGGACAGGAAAGAAGACAACATTTTTCCAGCATAAGAGGAGAGAAGTGTTGAAAGTGCAACTTTAAACTTTTTACACAGGAATGGAACCGTAAATTATCAGTCTTATTTACATGAGTCAAGGTTTCCAGCTGACAGCTATTACCCCCTTCGCTTAACAAAGGAAGACAATCATAAATATTTCAGTCACATTTTTACCAGACATGACAAAGAATCATTATCTATCCTCCTTCATAGCCCTTATTTACCATCGCATTACCAACAAGGGTAAGAATGATAGGGAAAACTCTAAAAGTATTATGAGACCGGTATGCTTATATATTCATAAGAGCGTACACAGAATTATATTTCTTTGATACTCATAAGGTTAAGTTTACGAGTGCTATACCCTGGAAAAAAAAAGACGTTTCAAACACTATCATGGAAAGCCTTATCAAGGGAAGCGTTCAGAAAAAGGAGTTGCTAATGTTGATTGTCATTCATGATTTAAAGAGTAGTACGGTAAAAGCAGAATTTTAAATATATTAATTCATATGCATATGACGAGAGGATCTAATCAAATTACAGTCACTTGAAATCTGGATTTGGAGAACAGAGGTGTGGATTAAAGTCTAAAAGAAGTGAAAAAAAGGAAAGAAATTGTATAAAAAGGAAGAAAAAGGAAAACATGAAAGACCTTATTGTCCAAATGGGTAGTCAAGGGGAATAAATGGGTGATAAAGAAGGAAGATAATAAGAATCAATAAAAAAAAAAAGTACGAAGAGATGGCTATTATGAAGCACTAAAAGAAGAGGAGATGAAGTTGAATACCAAGTACCAGCCTGATTGTAAAACACTAATGATGAAAATGATAATGACGTTATGTAATATATTCCAGATAATATAATTTCTAAGTTTAAAGCTGATAGACCCCTCATAATCGGTGCCTGGGTATTACTTATGTATTCAGCTTTGAAATACTATGTTGATGAATATAAAGCGCTTATATTTTTACTATCAGAGGCATACACTTGATGTAAATAATTACGGTTACTCACGCATGCACTGTGTGTGTGTATATATATATATATATATATATATATATATATATATATATATATATATATATATATATATATATATATATATATATATATGTATGTATGTATGTATGTATGTATTTATATATATACATATATATAAAATATATATGTATATATAGACACAGATAAATAGATAGATAGACAGATAATATATAACGGGAAATACAATGTAAATGGCGCAACAAAAATGAAATTGAATGGCGTAAGAGTTAAAAGTTAAAGGAAACCTGAACCATCTTCAATTTGGCATGCCTGGAAGAGAGTAAGGTTCCCATGGAATTCGTGAGAGAGGGAATTACGAAAAAAAAGAGTTGTGATAAAAGAAATTTGGAAAATTGTAGGAGGATATCATTATTTAATATAAATGGGAATATATTAAGGGACCTTTCCTGACAGAGACAGAAATTTTAAGACCAGATAATATTCAAATAAGTCATTTTCCATGAGTGGTTCACGGAAAAATTATGTACGATTTATAAGAAGTTCGCGAGTTAAGGAAAACGTATATAAGGTATGAATGGATCCAAAGAAATGTTTGCTAATACAAAAATTAATAATGATATAGCACTGGTGTTTCATCAATATGCAGATAGTAGAGTGATTGCTTTGATCTGAAAGTTAGCGTTATAAAAGATTGTACATAATGATGTAAAGAGCTGTATAATATTCTTTATGAATAGAGCTACAATAAAAGTCAGAAAAGACAGAAGATAAAGGTGCGAGATTCTGGGGCAGGACAGCAAAAGGACTCTTGCTGGAATGAAGTCGGGCTTAAGTCTGAATATGTTAACTGGTGAGATGAAGGAAAAGCTGCAGAGATTGTAGAGAGTTTTGGATAAACTGATATCAACTTCAGAGACTGAAGAAACAGTATGAAAGAAGTAGAAAGTGTTACAATTTTAACTAAAGAGAAATAATGAAGTTAGAAGGGAGCTTGGATAATAGACTGATAAATGATAGCATGAATTGTGGATGGATGCACATGGTTCCTTCGATGCATTTATTTGAGTTTTGAATAACATAATACAATGTGTGTGTGTGTGTGTGTGTGTGTGTGTGTGTGTGTGTGTGTGTGTGTATATATATATATATATATATATATATATATATATATATATATATATATATATATATACATTGTTCTTTGTAAAGGATTAAGTTCGATTGGTTGGTGTAAAGAGATAAAAATTCATTAGTCTTCGAATTAAGGAGGAGAGAATGAAACAAAGTGCAAAGTAAATGGTGGCGAAGATTTGATGCAATTGATAGGTTTAAATATTTAGGAAGTACATTAGAGTGTACCCGATTGCCAAGTAGTGAAAAGTGTGCAGAATATCAATAAATGTCGAGTGCGTGTGCTATTATATACGTGGGTAACGATATCAAAGACAAAAAATTCATTAAGAGCACATCATATCTTTAGTGCGCTTGAATTTACACAAACCCAAAAGTTATCCTTCTATTATCCCCCTAGATGATGTCTAGTCGATCCAGAAGATTATATCCAAATCTAAAGGTCATCCACAAGATGCGAATGAAAAATTTACATAATTCGTGGTATACAAATTGACTTAAAAATTCCCATACCAGTAGATTGCGTCCGAAAATAAAACGTCTTCTAGAAAATGAGAATAAAAAAAGAAAACTCCTCATATTTTAATATACAGAAATGGACATGAGAAATCCAATAACCCTGCCGAAATAAACGCCTGATAAATTGACTGTTTTCCCAAGCTCTGGACCGCCTATCTTTTCGAAGTTCCCAAACTACTTGCGCGGTGTTCCATCCCCTTTTCGGCTGCGTTGAGGCCGCGCTATTGAGACCACTAAGCCTTTTGACAAGTCCGATAAGAGCCCGTGCGGAAACTCCTTCATAAACCTCTTAAGGTATTTTCAACTCCATCCCATTTCATGTCTCTTTCCGTTTAATCCTATATATAGGGTTCTCCCGTTATTTCCTGTAATGTTCCAGGAATATACGTGATTCAATAACCTCCGAGGATTTTGGGCGTTTACTTAATGTCTGCTGCGACAAATGTCTCAGAAGTTATGATTCTAAATGTTTGTTTTTAGGTTTCAAAAAAAGAGTGCACTTTTACGATGCAGAAGTTTCCAGCGAAGAGAGAAGCATTGCGAAAAAAAAATCGTTTTCATATTTTCTAATTGCTACGGACAGTTTGTGCGTAAGAGTACATGGAGACATGATAAACTCACATAAAGGAATTAGTTGATATCAAAATGTGGAAATGATAAACTTAAAGGAATTAGCTGATATCAAAATGTGGAAATTAAAATTTATTGGTTACTAATAATTTTAAAGCACATTTCCACTTATTTACCACCTCTTTCCCTCTATTACATATATTTTACAATTGCTATTTGATAGCTTATGGGTTAAGATAGTACATGGAGACGTGATAAGTTGACATACAAGAATTAGTTGATTTTAAAAGTTGGACATTAAAACTTACTGGTTAAAGTAATTTTAAAGCATATATCCACTTACTTATTTTACTCTGTTACACACACACACACACACACACACACACATATATATATATATATATATATATATATATATATATATATATATATATATATATATATATATATATATATATATATATATAGTATATATATATATATATATATATATATATATATATATATATATATATATATATATATATACATACATACATACATACATACATATATATATTAACGCGATCATTGCAGCATGAAGGAACTGTCAATTTTTTTTTAAATTCTAAATGTTACTGATCTCTATTCCTCTATCTCTAGGGGAAGGATAACGAAAAAGCAACAATCTATAATAAAATGACCTAAAAAGTAAAAGGTGGAAAAAAATAGAGTTTTCCTCCTCATTTTGAATTTCATACAATATGTAACTACAATACAATAAGATATAGTCGAGAGCAGGTTGGAATGTAGGCGTATATAAAACGAATGTTCTTGAGTTCAAACTAACAAAACCAGTTGAACGTATAAAGAAAAGAGCAGCGCACACTCTTTATAAACACCCATACAGTTACGACGCTGCTACACAATATCAGCAGCCTTAGAAGAGTCAAAATTTAATTTCATATCATTTGTAATAGTTCATGAAACAGGAAGACCGGGTACAGGAAAAATACGAATGGAGATTTCCCTGCAGAATCCGTGCTGGCGATGAAGTTGGGAGAGCGAGAGGTCCAGGGTAGACAATTAAGTAGGACCGAATCATAATTTCATGGACTTTGGCTGTGGCAGATGTTACTGTAATAGTAAAACAGCTCAAGAGGTCACGGGGAATACAAGACTACTCTGTCTGAATGAATATGTAATTTCATATGCAAAACACTTAACCAAATAGCGTTCCAGATCCTCAAAAGAAATAAAAAAAGGCCCTGAAGCCTACAGTAAACCCAAGTTTGCGAAAGCTCTATTAGCAGAGGGTACAAAAATACGATGATATTACTTCCTAGTGAAGATATTTTAAGTCTAAGAACTTGGGAGCCGGCTAAAGTGCGAGCAGGACATAATACGCCCTTCAGTTAACAAATAAGCTTACAGAAATTCTGTTGTTAAAAGAAAATTTGCTTCTTTGCCCTGTTAACCAACAAATCGACAATTTAAATATTGATGAGTAATAAAAATCCACAATTTATGTAGTAAATATATTACTATGTAAAATGAAACAAAGACTTTCGAACACCTGAACGGTGTTCCTCATCAGTGTTAACGTTAAAATATTTACTATATAATTGTGGATTTTTATTACTCAAACTGTAGATCACTGAGAAGTAAGTGATTTAACGAACGGTTAAGAGTTTGGAATTAGTAATTACCAAAACATTAGTCTTATATTTTAAAATCATCAAAAGATATTAAATACCGCAAAAAATATATATTCTTAACATATAGGTCACGAAACTGAAGAGGAATGCTGACCAACTTGTTTTCAGTGGTACGACTGATATTAAATTCCAAATTGTGAAGCTGGCAAACTTCAACAGTAAGTTTTCTGAGAAATAGGCAGTAAAGAAAGTGACACATTTAGATCACTAAAGAAAGCAGCTCACCGAGTGAAAGAAAAGTTTGACAAAAAGTTAGATTTGAAATGCTGAATACCAATGCGGAAACTCACCTGTCGGAAAAGAAACAACGAATATAAGAGGATGAAAATAAGAAAGTATTAAACAAATAACCCTATTTTATCGGAGTTATTGGTTTAGGAGCATTTTATCAAGAGCAATAATGCTGACTTTATTGGACTCATTCCTCAAGTTATGCGCATTATAAAAATGATCAAAAGTGAAATTATAAAAGGAAACAAAGCGTCCAACTTCTTCAATAGAAATAGGTTTTGCCTTACGTCATTTGAGAGACATCCAGGTCAGCCATGCAAAATAATCATTCAGACATAAACATGAAATACAGAGTTCTCTGATAAATTTACAAACTTTTGAGATAAAAAGACGTCTTTTAGAATATCTTTCAACTCTTGACGACTGTTTGCGTTTTATTTGTTGAGAGAGGGGCGATTAAGCTTGCCGGAGTTGAACTTGGTTTAATAATCATCTGTGTATTTCCAGAAACACGAAAACTCTTCCAAGTCCGCTAATTTCCATCCAGACTCATTTGTCAAATTTCATTTCAGCATTAATGAGCATATATATATATATATATATATATATATATATATATATATATATATATATATATATATATATATGTATGTATGTATGTATGTATGTATGTATGTTTGTATGTATGTATGTATGTATGTATGCATGTATGTTTGTATGTATGTATATAGTCTATATATAAATGTATAATATATATATATACATAATATATATAAATGTGTGTATGTATGTATGTATGTATGCATGTATCTATGTATATAAATAAGACCGCCAAAAAGACTTATTTCTGAAACTTTATTTCAGCAAAAATGAGTGTGTACATATATACATACATACATACATATATACATATACATATATATATATATATATATATATATATTATATATATATACTGTATATGTGTACATATATACATGTACATATGTATATATATATGTCTGTACGTAATTACGTATGTATGCATGTATCTATGTATATCAATAAGACGGCCAGTAACATTTTCTTTAATATCACTGATAACGTTTCGGTAACATATCATGCAGGATACATGAAATCTGACTAGAATCATATATATTATTACGGTAGAAAAAATACCAAAACGAAATGTTAAAAAAAAAATTTCATCCAAAAGGTCAGCCAGCATAGTTGTAATGATGGAAGGGAAAGGAAGAGAAACA
This sequence comes from Macrobrachium rosenbergii, assembly GCF_040412425.1. Lineage (NCBI taxonomy): Eukaryota > Metazoa > Arthropoda > Malacostraca > Decapoda > Palaemonidae > Macrobrachium > Macrobrachium rosenbergii. Next base: position 7,683,687 of record NC_089760.1, on the reverse strand, counting down.
AGGCAATGCCCTGTGACACAAAAACGAAGGAATATGCTCTTCAATGAGCAAATGAAGGGGCATTACACAACCATTAATTCTGGTCTTACTTTTCTGATGCAAAGAGTCTGCAACGATAAGTTCCGGTTTGTCTGTTGTTCTATACACGATTTTGAATCCTGGTGTGTGAAATTATGGCGTTCCCGATGAGAGTGATCTCTAATAGCCCAGTGCGAGGGTTTTGAGAGGTAACCCTGTTATGATGCACTTCCCATGTGTTCAGAGATTGTGTAGCGACCTACGGGTCAGCTGCCAATATACCTGGGATTACAGGCAGGTCAAGCGAACAGGCAAACAACACATGAAGTTAAGGTTCCTGGTACGGATACTGCTGAAGAAAAAGCCAACTGTTTATAAATACATATAAACTTAAACTGTGCCTATGGGTTGGGATTTCTCGGCATTTTGCCAATATTTTTTTCCCCGTATTTCCAAGCAAAGATTTCGCACCCTTAAAACTGGAATTTGTAGGGCTGAATTTCTTTAACTAAAAATAATCCAAGAACTTTATGACACAATGGGGCTGGAAATAAAGTTAACAAAATTACAAATGTGCTGGGTGCCTCTTTTGAGTGAAAATGTTTGTTACCTTTTGCTGATTAAGTCCATTTTCTTACTGTAAATAATATAGGATCCTTATGAGATGTTATGTTTCTTGTATACTATTATAGTTGTACATACATACAATGTACTGTTATCTTTTTATGTTTACCATGATTATTTTTCATACCTTTTCATATTTCATTATTTCTCAGCCTGACGACTGGAGCAGAGAATTCCCGAAATCTATCCAGGATTGGTGGCGCAAGCGACTGCTAGGAACTGATTGCATCGATTACAAGGTAAATTCTCTCACTAAACGATTATAGATAATTCCCAGAAACAGATTGTCAAATATTTTATTTCTTGCGTGAAATTACGTACTAGCTCCTATCATAGACCAAAGAATTTCAAAGGATTTATATCCACTGATAATAATGATAAGGGAAATCTTATGGATTCCGGCAATGGTGTTTTTAATTCTGAATACAATTAAATTTCCAAAGGGAAGAAGTTCTGCCAAATTTATATATTATATATATATATATATATATATATATATATATATATATATATATATATATATATATATATAATATATATATATACATATATAATACATATATATATATATATATATATATATATATATATATATATATAGACAGATATGCATATACATAAGTCATGAATATACTTCCGAAAAATATAACACTAACTGGAATATCTTTTTACAACAACTTCGTTTCGAAAGATAATTTCCTGTACAGCTAACCTGATAGAATATAGGTTATGGCAAGTCCTCTTTTATTATTGAGGGCAATGTTCTATATGACATACTGACACTATATCTAGGAAAAAGCTTGTAACAATCCTCAAGAGTCGGTAAGTCTTCCAATGCTTCCTTATTTTGTAATAGCAGATGCTCCTGAATGGTGTTCAGTAATTAGGCTATTTTAATGTCACATTCGAGCTTACAACGATTTAATTTCGTTCCCTATAGTAGATTTGTTTTTATACTCAATCATTTGTGCACTGTGTAATTTTCTTCGAAAAATACATAGGCAAAATGGTCCATTTAACAGCATATATTGACAAATAGGTATTACAATATGCTACAATCAAAACTTGTAATAAGACAGCCTTTCCAAGCTCGCGAGAGAGAGAGAGAGAGAGAGAGAGAGAGAGAGAGAGAGAGAGAGAGAGAGAGAGAGATTCTCCTTTGTTTTAGAATACTAACTCATCAACTGTTTTTTTTATTTCTGCTATTCCAAGGATCTAACAAATTAATTAAAATGCTATACCAGTGAATACTTGCAGCTCCTCTCCATTTTCAATGACATCATTGTATGTTTCTTATTTTCTGTCTATTTCTCAATGTTTAAGTTGTGGTTAATACAGACGTTCTTCAGATGGAAACAGTGCACTAATTGTCCAGTAAGGGGATAGTCTCAAGAGGCAAAATCCACGCCAAATGAGTGTCAGGAAATCAATCTTGCTTTTCCAATGATTCTTAAACTGGCATTAAATTCTGAATATAAGATAGCAAAAGTAAACAATCACTCAATCATAAGAAATTTTTGGAATTAATAGGCACATAAAATTTTCAATTTAATTTTGATATATCACAAGATATGTTAAATGAAGTACTAATAATGTACAGAAACTAATTTATTCGTATACCTTTGAAGTTAAAAAGTTTGTAAGATTTTCATTTGCTGGAAATAAGATTACCCTAACCAAAATGACAATTAAGTAATAAAAACTTATGGGAACCAACTTTTTTATTTATTCTGCCAATAACTGCTTATCTAAAAGAGCTGACAGAACCAGCAGCTATACAGAACCAGAAATTCCTTCCCAGAGAGGTCAGAGAAAAAGAAATCATCTTGCTAAAAATCATATTCTTGTTTGTAGCACAACAGAACACTATTTATTTGAGTAAGGTAAAAGCGTGTCAAGAGCTCAAAGTATTTTAGTTTTATGTGCACTAACATCTGATCTTTATATGTTGGCTGGAGAGTGCTTCCTAATGTAGCTAAGCCTAGTTTTACTTTTTATTGCGCGTTTCCTCTTTTATTTGTTTAGAGTTTGAAATAAATGAATAAAATCTAGAGCTAACATTCATAGAATTCAGAATTTTTTTAGAACTTTATGTACATTTTTTATTGCTATACTTTCAACAGATATTTTTTTTTTTATTTTCACTAACAGCATCAGTGTAAAACTCGCTTAAATCCGTACACAAAAAAATCTAACATAATTACAAAAGTTAGAATCCCAAAAGGCAACGGAAAGTAAAGGGGGAGTATTTTACAGAAATGCAGACGTGGTTTGCATACGAACGTGAAATCGAGACTTATTGGCAGGGGAAAATATCCAGTGTGAAACATTTCCTTTTAATTTGAGTCCTCAGGCTGGTGCGCCCGACCGATCAAACCACACATATTGAACCGTGCGACCGGTTAACACAAGTGACGTAACCAGGATACGACACCACGATAAACAACCGGAGAGTATATACTACTGTATATCTACATAGCAGTGAAGGTAGTGAAGGTAGCTACGATATCTTTTTGATTTCCGGTTATTGAAGACAATTGATGCCAAAGTCTGCTCTCATTATCACAAACCATGCTATAAAACCAATCCTCCTTTGGCTTGTATATGGACCTTACTTCAATATTTTTGTTGTTGGTCAATTCAGAATACGCGTCTAAAGCTATACTGCGGTGCAAACAAAGTCTAGCATGAAATGCCGTGGCGTCGGATTAGAAAATTTAATTTGTAACTTAAATACCCTCTAAAGGCAGATTTCATCCTATGGTATAGTTTCATCAGTGACAGTAGAAAACAGCATAATTATTTACGTAAGTCCAGTGCTTATACTACTTAGTATCCTCTACTGAAACTCACTGGTATATTGGAGAAGGATGAATACTCTTATGTTTATAGTATCCCTTAAAAGGCAGAATGAACCAACAATCTCTTGTTTTATCCTTTATTTCAGCCTTCATTTTTAAAATCTTGTTAGGGCCATCAAAGATGTTTCCCAGCAGTATTGTAATTTATGTGGTTTGGTTTCTTAAGCTCGCGCATTCACACGGAACGTGTGATTGTCTGGCCTACCTTTTCCCTCTCTGCTTAAAAAGAAGCATAGACCTACAGTTTATTTTTTCCTTTATTTCAACGTTCATTTCTTAAGCCCTTTTAGGGCTATTAAAGATAGTTCACAACAGTATTATGAATCATGCTGTGCGGCCTAAGCCTATTCTGGACATTTTGCAACCGCCAATGGCATCAGATGTTGAAGACCTAATCGTAGCACACTTAAAGGATACCACTTTTAACCCTATAAAAAATGTAATATATATTTACAACTACAAAACAACAGAACCCAACCTTATTCCATAACTCAGTCAATATTTACGTCGGAAATTGTGAAATAATTGGACCCTACTTCCCTTTTAAATTAACTTAGTTTCTAAGTTTCCATTCTCTTACTGGAGATATATTGTGAAAAGGGCATGATTCTCTGAAACTTTTATATTTTAGAAATTTATATTTATTAGGAGTCTATTAGGACACTTTAAGACATTTTCTAAAGGGATGTTTCATAATATGCTTCTGGTAAGCCTCTGGGTAAGTTAATATACGACTTATAGTAAATACTGGGTGTTTCATAAAAGTAGGTGATGTAAATTGGAAATCAAGTTGTCTGAATTATTCATGAAACATTGAAATGATTAAAACTAATGAAAAATACATGAAATTAAAAAAATTGTTCTCTTTTCAGGACAACTCTTACACAATAAATAAGCTCAATATCTTTTTATCTTTTCTCAAGATAATTAAAGAACACAATTTCCTTTTTATTCTTCTGTTTGTCTATTTCGTTAGCCCTAGCCTTCTGATGAATAGTTACTACTCAATAGTTTTTTTTTTCCTGATGAATCTGTCATAAACAAAGACCAACCTTTTGAGAAGTTGGCAGTTTATATTTCAATGGACACATACGGGTCTCACAACTACTGTGTGTATAGAAAGAAAAGGATATCTGAATTTTTAAACATTATCACTGGAAAATTTCAATTGATTATTCCAATTCATTCTCATGACGGACGAAAAAAATCCGTATCAAACTGAATACAGCTCTTACTATTCCTTGGAAAAAAAAATCCCTTTATTACAAAAAAGATGTGTTTCACAGGGCATTAGACCAATGATTTCTTTCCAGCTTGCAGATGTTACAATCAACTTTCCTTCTAAATTTAAACGCAATCAATTTCCAGCAAGGTTATCAGAAAAAGGGGGGAAAATAGCCAATCCCGGAAATGCTCAAGTGAATAGCTGTCATTCACTAACAAACTTAGCACGAACGAATTGAATATTAGATCACAGGCGTTTCCTCTGTAGCTTTTCATACCCGCTCTCTCTCTCTCTCTCTCTCTCTCTCTCTCTCTCTCTCTCTCTCTCTCTCTCTCTCTCTTTCGAAGGTCACAGCAGATGGAGCGTTAATCAAATTTGTAACCATTGCAAATAAGTTCTCTTTGTATTTATTTCGAAAGGTCACAGCAGATGGATAGCGTTAATCAAATTTGTAATATATTGCAAATAAGTTACATATTTCTTATCGATCTATATGGAAAGAATTACCTAAAATATATATATATATATATATATATATATATATATATATATATATATATATATATATATATATATATATATATATATATATATATCTTCATCCCTTTTGAATAAGCTTATTACGACTAAGCTTTGAATCTGTTCATTCGGAATCAAAGCTCCACGGCGGGCATCCAAAAAGAAATCGAAAAGTCCAAAAGGTTTGAGGAAATCTGAAAAGCTGAGAAATCGTTTACATAATATATATATATATATATATATATATATATATATATATATATATATATATATATATATATATATATATATATATATATATATATATATATATATATATATATATATATATATATATATAATTATCCAAAAGGTTGAAGAAATGGGAAAGTGAAACAGTCACTGTGACTTTTTCTAATACATACCTGGCAAAAGTAACGAGTGTAATGCTCTTTCTCCCTCTATTCTGACACACACACACACACACACGGTAACGATCATTGCCACACTCTTGACTGAACGTATTAGTGGATGAATCCCCCTGGCATATCTGTTTCAAAAACCTAAAAAGACGGCTCATCAGCAACATGTCATAACCTCCAACATGCACTGGGGTATTCATCTCTGTCATTCTTGTACTCTTTCGTTTCGTGGTTGGTGAAACCTCTCCATACCAGTAATTCTTTCACCTCATTTATCCAATCTTTTTGTAAGTCTTCCTTTCCTCATCCCTCCCACTACTCAATTATCACCAATTACCGTGTCAGTTCTTTCCACGTGGCCAGACCAGTTCTAAAACCCTGATCAATCCCTTTGCTTATAATAACGTTTTTACCACTTCTGCATAACTCTGCATCCCTCATCATGTCAGTTCTGCTTATTCAGTCTATACTATGCATAAAGTTCAACTCTGCAACTTCCGTCTTTTATTTATCTATTTATTTTTTTTTTATCGTGATTTAACATCCACGCCACTTCTGTAAAGGAGAATAGGGTTAAACAGTATTTCTGTATAATTCAACCTCCACTTCCATAGACACTCCAGCTTCTTCCCAGTCTTTTGTACAACAACTCCATGAATTAACTCTTCTCTCATCCACCCATATGCAAAAACATTTAGTCCTAAAAACATAAAAATCTATTTTTTATATTTTTCTGGTATTTATTCAAACATCCCTTTTACCATCCTTTCGATCACTAGTTTCTGCAGTTTCTTTTTTTATTATTCTCATTCAGGACTGTATCATCTGAAACTATCACCCAATCCCCTAAACAATCACATCCCATTTGCATCTGTTGTAGATGTATAGCCAATTCTCTGCTTTTCACGTCACTCCGTCAATAAACAATTAATCAGCCACAGAGACATAATGCACCCTTGTCTTCGTACCTCAGTGAGTGGCGCACAGGTTGCTAAATAGTAAGTTACACGGGAAAAGCCCTATAGCTTGTTATTCCGCGTAACGAAAATCGTTATACACATTTGACATGCCCTCCGTTCAGCAAGCAATCTCTCTCCACCTGAAAATCTGAGACATTCCACTCCAATCTCTCATCATGTAGCTAATTTGCTCTGTCGTCGTTACAGCTTCAACTAAAAAATACCTAATCATAAACTCTTTTCACTCATGTATAGTGAACCTTAGACTCCATATCTAACAACACCCTGATCCTGTTTTGACTTACTTTATCTAACCTTTTTACCACGTCTGTTTACCTCTCTCATTCCTCCCCGTCTTAACTCCTTTCACTTCACATATACTGGCCAAACAGTTCATCACGACAGCTTCAAAACCTTTTTCTCTCATTCACATTCAACGTCCACACTTCGCTTTTATAAAGGAGCGTTGCCTCGACAATCCCTTTAGGCATTCCTACTCTGGCTTCCATTGACACTTCTCTTCTCTTGCAAATCTCCTGCCTTCCTTCACTTCTCTATCCTGCGACTCGCCACTTCTCTCATCCAACGTCATCAGTACTCTCGAATATCTACACAGGTCAACTTCTTTTACTTTTTCTGTTTACTATTCAACGCTGTATCTTACTGGTGTCTATCTATTCTTATAACCTTTCTCTTGCTCTCATTCACTAATTTGCTTTCAGCGTTCTCTGGTATCCTATTCACTCTCCTGATCAGTACTGCATCATTGAAACACATTAACCAATTAAAAGTATTTGGCAGCCACTTCTCTTTTTCCATAACAGTGCATATTCGTCTCCGGGTCCTTTTTATTTGCATAACCCTTTAAAAAGATATACGGAGCAGTCTCGGTATAAAACATCACTACAAGTCACGTTGCATTTACATATCCTAACACATGCTTTCCTTCTAAATTAATCATTTATTTCCAGCATCATAAATCCTCAGCAACCTACACGGGGCATTTTTATAAATTCTTTCATAATCTTTTTCTGAGTCCATGAATGCCACCTTCAGCTTCTCCCGTTTTCTCTCAAACTTTTCACTCGAATTGTTATTTGAACAGAATAGCACATGCAGAGGTAATGGATTTTGGAAATAAAAGAGGGAGCTAAAAATAAGCTGTCTGAAGAGAATGCAGTTCTGCGTCAGTGGCATGAACATTTAATGGGGGTGATGAAAGTGAATAGAGGAGAGGCGCATCTGAATGATACAAAAGTGGACGGGATTAATATAAATTTGAGAAGACAGATTGTATTGCCAACTATTTCAAATGCAAAAATTGCTACAAAGAGGGTGAAGAATAGAAGGGCAGGAGACTTTGATGTTACTACATTAAGGAAACTGCGGCAAGGTGGTTAAAGTGGGATTGAACAGCAACCCCTCTAAAAAGAGGATATAAAATATAGTGGCTTAACATTATTTAGTACGCCGGAGACTTAAAGTGGAATTTTATAATAAATAAAATACATCAAAAACAGAAATATGTGATTTTTATATATATATATATATATATATATATATATATATATATAATATATATATATATATATATATATATATATATATATATATATATATATATTTATTTATATATAATATATATATATAAATTTATATATACAGTATATATATAATGTGTGTGTGTGTAAGCATATGTTTCCCAAGAAAATAAGTCTCTTTCACTATTGATCACGCACATTAAAAAAACCTAACGGACAAATTTTTATCCTTTTCAATACAACGTTCTCCCGAAGTTTTTGACTCACTTTGCAAACTTCAGCTCTCCAAAATAGCAACCACTCGTTTGTAGCAGGGCGAAATTCACATAATATCACGAAAGTCGTGAACGCAATATGCACCGCCTCCAGGGCAAGTTGCTATAACAACACAGAATTCATTTTTTTATCTTCACTAGAGCATACTATTTATAGCACCTCGAGCATAACTCATAAGCAACCGGGCCCTTAGCGATCCACGAACATGTTACCTGGTTGATTTTGGACGCCTTCCAAAACAGCGCTCCACAATTTCTTTTTCGTTTGATTGTTTGTTTACTAAACATATTATGCAAGAGTTGAAACGACTTTGTAATAGATTTTCAACGGCTACACGAGGTTAATCTTTGTCTTAGAATTATTCCCTTTTATAGCTGCAATATCTTCAGATACTTTTCCACAACAGATTATTCTTATCAATTTTTTTAAAAGTTTATAAAGAATCACTGATAGGTCACAGTTCATAATACTATCTGCAATGAGCTATCACCATTCTTTGTTTATGTAATTACTGGAACACAAGTTTTTCATGAAGATGATGTTTTGAAAGCATTGTTATTGTTTTCTTAACATTTTTAAACTTCACAATCTAAACAATAGAGAAAGTTTGCCAAGCTACGCCTGAATTGTAAATGTGATATATTCTCCTCCCACTATTTCTTCTTCTTCTTCTTCGTTCTTTTTCTTCTTCTTCTTGTCGTAACAAGGGCTTTCTCTATTCGCTTATAAAAACGTCGTGCGGTTAAATGAGCGTAAAACTGGATGCAAGATACCTAATAAGAGGAAAAAAGCACTTAGGAGGCTGAAGGTTTCGCAAAAACGAAAAAGAAAAAAATGGCGGATGGAAACATTTGGGGGTACGAGATGTTTCAATCTTGGTCTTACAGAAGAGCGATGATAGGAAAGGTGTAATAGAACGTGAATACCATGAAAACTCAGTAAATAATTAGTGAAAAAAAAAATTATTTGATGGATATCATGGAACAAGAACATCATGCATTTTGGTGATACTTTACATTACGGCCTATTTGCTCCTAAAATTCTTAATATAGTCAGTTTTCCCCATTCTTCCACCAGTCTTCTTAATGTTCATTGTTCTGTCACACTGCCAGCAAGACTGCTCCACAGCATTAAGGTAAAATGGGAGGAATACCTCTATGAAAAGCAGGGCAGCAAGGAAGTTCATGACAAAATGACAAAAAAAAAAAAAAAAAAAAAAAAAAATTTTCAATATTCTCAAACAGGATACCTCCCGTTTATGGGTTTGGTCACAGGTACTCTAGTGGAAAACATCATTACCGCTGTCAAAACAATCAGAAGTCCTGAAGCGTGTATTGCAAAGAGCATTATGTTATGGATACAGGGCATTTTACGATCAAGTCCCAACTTTCCGGCTTCATTAAATGCTACATAAAAAACAAAACTTGAAAGGAAAGTTAAAAGCACCTTAAAACAAACCATTGGGAGCGGGAGAAAAAGTCGATCTAAATCTGCGTGAATCGACGCCAGTTTTTTTTTTTTTTTTTTTTAACTATCTAAAATTGCGTTACCAGTGTCACATTGAAAAACGGATTTGGTAATAGATTAAATCGAAGGAATGGAAACAGTTCTTAGGATGATGATGCAGATTATAGCGATGCTGAGAGCTCTTTGTCTCTGTCCATCTATCTACTCTTCCAACTACTCAATGCTTCATAAACAACCAAATAGGCCTACCAGCAACGCACCTTTACCCACCTATTTTTCCCATCTATGCCACTATACCGAGGCTTTGTTTAATCTTGCTCTCTTTTTCCTCTCTCGTTCCTCTCTTCTGTCAGTGCCTAATAACCTGATGACCCAAATATTTCGGTACTTCATTAGACGTTTTTTCCTCTAATGTTTTAAGAAAGTTCCCCTCTTATTACATACCTTGCATCTTGTCTAAAGCTCATTCAAGAATGCTTTGTGAATTACACGAAAATAACTATTGTAGTATTATGTTGTTTGGAATACTACCTTGTATCTTTTATTGAAAGAGCCGTGCGGTGTAAATCTGAATGAAGTTGAAAATTAGTTAGTGTTTTTACTGGGTCCAAATGGACTTTTCCTACAATCTTGTTATAATGCAGTGACGGATATGAATGCAGATTTGCAATATGCTGAAATTTGTTTACATGTTAATAAAATGAGAATTTCCATATTTACAATTAAGAAGAAGGTCACTTACAGTGCATCAATTAGACGAAGTTTAAGAAACCTTTAGAAAAACAATCAGTGATCTTTTAGCGCTTTCATGGATCATTTTAATAGTAATTTTATTTTCAACAGATCCATCTTAATATGAATATTTCCGTTAATTTTGTTTTTGTATAGCTAGCAGTTCTTACGTAATTTGTACTTTATAATACGTGTAGAGGATTTTTACGTATATGTTATTCATAAACTTTATGGCAATCTATCCAACAGCGCAAATTCAAAGCTAACCCTCACCCACCCAGTGGAAAATGATTACACAATTGTTTCCACTCTCGAATACCATACTTTATAAACAGACATCACACACAAACAAGCATGATAAGAGAAGAATGTGTTGCATGCTATTTTGGAGAGCGTCCAAGATCAGATAGGTAGCGTGTTCGCGGATTGCCCGGTTGCTTATGAGTTATGCCCGAGGCTCTATAAATAATATGCTCTAGTGAAGATAAGTAAAAAGGAAAATGAGAAAAAAAAATAAAGACTTCCGCGTTGTTAGAGCAGCTTCCCTGGAAGCCGGGGCAGATTGCCTTCACGTATGTCGTACATTATTTCATCATTTTCCAGCCAGCTCGAATAACGGTTGAGAGTTGCCCATACAGTAAGGATGGCATTGAAAATTTACAGAGAAAAATATTTCGAGTTTATGCTATAAAAAGGAAATATGCTTTCGTTCTGAGTTCTTTGAATATTAAAGACCATCCCTGGTAAAAGGTTTATCTTGACAAAAATACATACCTAAATAATTTATTTAATGTGTGAGATATAAAATTACGTATGTACATAACAGAAACACGCACATACAGTATATACACATACATACATACGTGTGTGATATATATATATATATATATATATATATATATATATATATATATATATATATATATATATATATATATATATATATATATATATATATATATATATATATATATATATTGACAAAACGTTTAAGTAAAAGATATTTAATCATAGCCGTTTAAATAAAAACAAGATGGTTTTGAAAATATAAGATTAATTCAGTCTTAAGTTTCTTTCATTATCCACATTCCCCCCTTTTCTCCCGATAATATTAAATCATCATCTGCAGATTTTGATAAGCAGTGGCCTTGGGACATCGTCCATTAACGTCATCTGGGAAGAGATTGAGCGACGAAGTTTCGAAATTCACGCAGAGAAACATTCGAAATAAACTGGGAAAATAGTGATGAGAAAAGGACAGTGCGGATATGAAAAGCTGTAGAAGAAACGGTGCCATCTAATTCAATTCGCTGTGTCGAGTCTGGTCGTGAATGACAGCCATTCACTTGAACATTTCCGGGACAGAGCATTATTCCCCTGTTTCTGATTACATTGCAGAAAACGAATTGGGTCTAAATTTAGATGGAAAGCAGTTGATTGAAACCTCTGCAAACTGGAAAGATATCATTGGACCAGTACCATGTGATAAAATTAGAAGTTGCCGGGGAAAAAATGAATTTATCACATTTTGGGATGGCAAAACTTTTATTTGTTGCTTTAATGTCAAATGCCAATCAACTGTTCATACGAGTAGAGTATAAGTATATCAGTTTCACTGATCATGTTGAGAAGTTAAAATAGACTATCTCTCCTATCTCTAAAGTATCTACGAAAACAAGTAATGAAATATCAGTGGGGGGAAAAGAAAAAGATGGAAATACTTGTCAAAAGGAAGACTGAGTCAATAATAACACCTGAAGAATGAGAAAGACAACACTAGTCGGAACATTTTTGTGAGGTCGTGTGTCCTTAGAGTGGGAGACTTGTCATGGGCTAAAAATAGCTTGTTCCTAAGGGGACCATAATTTCAAAGCAACTCTTTGATGGGTCTCATTGGAAAGGCTGTCTTGCTCTTTTAGGCGTGCATTTAAGTCCTTATATATGAAGACTAGGCATTTTCGAACGTAATTCAAATCTATATCTGGCAATGAAAGGTAATTTCTATACTGCAGAATTTCAAGATATTTCAGACATTTCCGACGGGACCCAGACATCAAGCAGTCAATATACATTCACTAATTAACCCATAGTTCTCTTATATACACTACAGTATATGTATTATATATATATATATATATATATATATATATATATATATATATATATATATATATATATATATATATATATATATATATTTCTAAGAAATTTTTATTGTGTCCGCATCAGTAGCGTATTCCTATAAATTCTTCCTTTATATATGGAAAAGAATAGGATAGATCGTTTGAAAATTTCATAATAATATTTCTCTTGGATCCACTTTTCCCTCCATTGTCAGGGTGTGGAATCATTCTTTTTCCTCTTTCCACTCAATCTTAAAACCTCACTCCCTTCAAGAGGCAGGTCATACATTTTCCTCGGAGTTAAGTCCAGTATTTTTTTGTCTTTTTCTTTTTTTAACTTTTTGACATCCCTGGTCTGCACAGACAATTGAATTGCTTGTCACACTGGCCTTTCCATATGCCCCAAAAATTGTTTGAATGTGTGTTTTTCGTCATTCTTGACATTTATACGTTTATTATTCTTGGAAATGGTAAATTTTCCCTATTTTTACACATTGAATCTCGAATGGAAAATTCTGGAAAAAAAATAAATAAAGTATTATACTCAGCTGCTTTGTAAATGTAACGAGTTATTCCCGTCCCCAGTCGCATATAAATTTTCATTATTGCCGCTATATTTTCCTTAAATCTAGCCATTTCTTTTAGACACGGAATAGATTAAAAATGAGGAAACAAAGAATTCCGTGCCATACACTATAACGTTCTTTGAATATTTCAGACTGAATACAATAGACTGGAAGATGCAGAGATAAAGTCTAATGCGATTCGTGTGTGTGTGTGTGCAGAATATAGAATACAGCTGCCAAACTTTTATTTTTCCAGTTTTGGAAAAAAAAAAAAAAAAAAAAAAAAACTCTTTGAACCAGTCCTTGTTCAGAGAAGCCCAGGAAACGGAAAAATACGTACATTACACCAAAACTCCGATTTTGATCACAATTCATTTTCTCGTTGCCGGCAACAAAGCCTGACATTCGAGGAACACATTATGGGGTGTTATGGTTGGCCTCGAGTTTTGTGATACTTGTCTGTCACCAGTCACCAATACTCATTAATTATGTAAGCAGAGTTCAGGGTAAATAATGAGTGCCGGGTAATAATGGAATTTTACCCTACCTACGCTACCGGCAGCCTAAACAGATGCTCCTATGCTAATTGCAAAAAGTCCTTTCATTATTATTATTATTATTATTATTATTATTATTATTATTATTATTATTATTATTCAAATTGAGCAAGCACTTTATAAAACAATATCAAAATGGCATTACTTGTAAGCCAAACTTTGGCAAAATACAGTACCATTTATAAAAAAAAAATGGAAAACAGATATTAATCAAAGTAAGTAAGAAAACCAAGACAGTATTAGAGTCTGTCTCAAACTTATACGAACTAATTGCTTCTGCCTAGCAAAGCGACTAAGAAGTGCTGATTATTGGAACATAGGCTTTGTAGGAGTTCATATAAATCCACAGAACTTGTTGAAAATCTATGAACAGTTAATCTTCAAACGATGGTCTAAATCTTAACTACCACTGTTAGGAAAATTAAAATCAGTCTCGTCTCAAATCTAACAGGGACTCAACAATAACAGTTCATTAAAGCAGATGTTTTGTTACTATCATTTCTATTGATATCTGAAGTACAGCATATATTCTCAGTTTTCGTGATAGCATTATAAATGTGTAATAAACAATAAAGTCGATGATAACGTCGAGTATCGTCAAATATATAATGATTAGTGTTACCTAAGAAAGCTATCAACCAAGAAAAAGCAGAACTCCATGAAAAGCAACAGGTAAAAATCGTTAAGTTATATATATATATATATATATATATATATATATATATATATATATATATATATATATATATATATATATATATATCACCAGAAACTCTGATGTATATACGTAAACGTATTCCCTCACGTAAAAGAACGCTCGCGATTTCTTACTGGGATGGGCAAACTATTCCAAGGTCCTATTTACAAAAAAAAAAAAAAAAAAAAAACTTAATTGGAAATAGAAGATCGTTAACGATGTATATCAGAAAAACAAAACCATGTCAAGAATATGGAAAATATAAATTTATTTTGATAAATTTAAGAATACGAAGACATTTTCGATCCTCAATACGAAGGTGGAATAGACATTCTACCTGGCTCCCTACCCTCAAGATGGAAAAATACACTGCTAAATTATTAAATTACTATGAAGGAATCAGAAACAAATATGAAAAATTTTAATACAAAAACATGAAAATAAAACTAAATAGCTGAGTCAAAGAATCACAGTGTCAACCTATTTAACAAACGTCTTGATTGAAATGTGATTAGCAAAAGAAGGCATCGTGCTTACCCCATACAAAAAAATGGGAAAAAAGCATGTTAAAAGAAGAAGAAGAAGAAGAAGAAGTGCCTTATGTTGCAGGTTAAATTTCGCTTCTTCTTGTGTCTTCTAGTGCAGTGATCAGTGTGGAAATACCAAAGGACTATGGAATTGGAGGAGTATTGACATTTCCAGTTAAGACGTGAATGCAGTCAAGGGAATCTTTTATGCTAAGATGGACAAATAGACACTCCAAATTTCCATAAGAGATTTACGAAAACCACAAATGAATTGAAATGAGATAAAAAAAAAAAACACGCTCACATGGCGAAAGCTAACAAACCTGATATAATGGTAATGTAAAATAAAAGTGATTATGTAGGAAAAATGGAAAATCATTTAAGTCTCTAAATTCCACACAAAGAATTAAATAGAAGCTTTGTTGGTTCCACACAGTAAATTACAGTTTGGATACCATTTCTGATGCTTATTTAAAGAACAATGTAGACTTAACATGTTAAATACTGTACAGACTCTCAAGTGATTTTAGGGTTTTTAATTTTAATGTGTTATCATTTTTCATCAATGCGTATTGATTTTAGAATCATCTGTGCGTATTGATGAATATACCATTCTCCAAGAACACCTTAATAGAATTATCAATTGAATTTGTGTAAAAGAATAAATAATCAGAAATATTACATTCAAATGGAAATGCGAAAATCTCCAGGTTCATGCAATTTATACAGGGAATTATTTTTGTATAATCAGAATATTAAGTAAAATCGTTCCGCGGAATGTAATATTGGTTGGGTATGTTGACGACATGAAATGTAAATCGATCTGGGAGCGAAAATGTAATTACATCTTTGGTGGATGAAATAAATTGCTACCGTCGATGAAATTTACTACATCAATGGAAAGTCACTTGTTGGATTGCTTAATACATAGAAGTAATAATTTTGAGTATACAGAAAATAATAATTTAGTGTCTACAGAAAATAATAATTTAGTGTCATACAGAAAATAATAATTTAGTGCATACAGAAAATAATAAATTAGCGTACACAGAAAACCTATCAATATGTATACCTACGCACATTGTTCGGGCCACATTCATAAAGAAAGGCAAGGGTTTTCAAGAGCATTGTGTGCATATAACCCTGAATACGGTGATGAATAAATAGACGCAATTAGGAATGAATACACGAAATTAACATATACAGATACTGCATTAGACAATGCATTAAGAGCAGCAAAAAAAAACTTTGTGATAATAATGAAACGAAGACTCATACAACACAAAATCTAGCCTATTCTACCATATACTAAAAATTTTAAAGATACTCCCGTTTACTTAAGAACTTGAGAGTTAATGTTGCATTAAAGGCCATTAATCCAATGTAAAAATGCCTGTACAGATCTCTCGTTTAATGCGTGCATCAAATCCCATATAATCCACATGACAATCTTTATATTGGTCAAACTGGAAAATCGTTGGAAAAGGACTGAACAGCCCAAAAAAATTTATAAGACATGCAGAAGTTATAAGAGTACAATTTTTATTCATGTTAGTATAAAAATTTGAAAAAAGCTGATTTATTTTTATGTTTGAAAAAAAATATAATTGAATACACTTTGCTTTAAGAAAGCGCTTGCAAGAGCATGAATATCAGCTTTGGAATGTTATAAACTTGATCCAATTATTCCAGAATAGATATATTCTTGATAGCAAAGATGTATGCCCAACTGCACGTGAAAAACAAGATTTCATAATGGAGTACACACCTCTGTCACAAATGAGGTTAGGGCTTTTATTTCTGTCATGTGACAAAAGTTTTTCAAACTTCGGCATGTTCATTTGTACTATCACGCTACTATTTATAATGTAAATTTCTACCACTGTATACCAGTCCTCTTGAAGATAAATTTAATCAAACCAATATATTTATAATTCATATTTTGCTTGTGGTATATATATATGTACAGTATGTATGTATGTGTGTATATATATATATATACATATATATACATATATATATACCCACACATATATATATATATATATATATATATATATATATATATATATATATATATATATATATATATATATATAAATAGTAGATAGATAGATATGTGTGTGTGTGGGTATATCTGTTTATATATATATATATATATATATATATATATATATATATATATATATATATATATATATATATATATATATATATATATATATATATATATATATATATATATAATGTAATGGTGTACGGAAATGACATAGTGTTGGCTGGGGATATTAAAAAGAAACAAAGCACTAGTGGCAGAGTTTGAAAGTAATTGCAAAACGAGAAAGTTCAGAGTGAATGTAATAATAAGTGAGGTCATGATGGTAAATATACGCTAGGAAGCTGGGACAGAGAATGTCAGTATGGATCGTGAATGAATGGAAGTACTAAATTCGTATAAGTATTTGGGAGGAATATATGTCGGATGATGGTAGAATGGACGAAGAGTGTAGTCACAGAATACTGTAGGCTATTCAAGGACGATTTAATACGTTAGACAGATACAAAAGCAAACAAAATATTAATGCAGAAAACTTATGAATCGAGAGAGAGAGAGAGAGAGAGAGAGAGAGAGAGAGAGAGAGAGAGAGAGAGAGAGAGAGAGTATATGGCTCATGTTCTTTAAGGATTATGTCGGAAGATACGACCTTTTGATCTTTCAGTACTGTGCATTGACCTTTCTGATGCCCAGAGAGAAAGGTTTAATCTCTTCCCGTCACACTTGCGTCAGCTATTTCAAGATTTTATTGTTCTGCTGTAGGATTTGAAGGATAAACCTGGGAGGAAAAATAATCACATATATGATTTTTGTTCTACTACTGAGATATCATTGTTTTCTGACAGCTGCACTGATATTACTTTATTTTCTCTTCTGTTTGTTCGGTTAAAATCACCACTATATCTTGAGCCTTTAATTGCGTTCTTGATGATGAAAGTAGCAAAAGATCATGATGACACTATATATATATATATATATATATATATATATATATATATATATATATATATATATATATATATATATATATATATATATATATTCATATATATATATATATATATATATATATATATATATATATATATATCTATTTATACAGACAGACAGACAGACAGAGGCAGAGACCAATGGCATATACAGTTATTTAGAAAAGAATAAAACAGGTGAATGTTTAGATCGCACATTAAAGGGAAAATGGGACCACCTGATATGCAGCGTGCAGGAGTAAGAAAAAAAGACCATTCAACAACATTACTGAAGTCAAAGAGAAGAGGAAATAAAAAAGAAAATTCTTTTGAAGCATTTAAAGAGAATGTAAGTAAGATTTTCTGGAAGAACGTGGATACAGTCTGAAGGAGTATAAATGCAGGGGAACTGTTAATGCAATAAATTGCTTTGGAATGAAAGGTAATAGGGGTAGTTCAGTGCGATGACGCTGTCTGCGCTGAAGTGTCAATAAACTAAGAGATTAAAGAACCTGGCGGCTAATGTAAATCTGAGAAGGTTGTGGAAATGACAGTCTAGAATGTCAATTGAGTAAAGTAATGGAGAGTTAACCGAGTAAATGAATCCCTGATCAGGATAAGTAAAGCAAGGCAGGATAGCCCTGAGGTTCTTCAGAAACAAACAACAGCAAAAATTCTTCCTTGAATAAGTGGAAAATTAATAGATGATTCAGAGGAAGGCGTGCGGCATTACTTTTAACAGAGGACGCAAGACAGGGCAAAGGAAGGATTATATGAGTCATTATAAAAGGCTTTATGAGAAGTATATGACTTCTGAGATAGCGTTTTGTGACATATTTAGACGTTTCGAGATTCTGACGGAAATGAAACTTTTTCAATGCGGAATGTGTGAAGCATGTTGATCGCAAACAGCAAATCAGAGTTTGTTGTATACATTCATGTGGATAGCTTTACACAATGAGTCGGGGAACAAACAATAATGAAATATGACATGAAGAAAAGTGCTAAATTTTGAAAGCAAAAAGTATATTATGAGTAAACACAAACTATATATTATATACATATATATATATACACACATTGATTATGATTTACTCATAATTACTCTTGGCTTTCAAAATAAGTCCTATTATATATATATATATATATATATATATATATATATATATATATATATATATATATATGTGTGTGTGTGTGTGTGTGTGTATACATACATACATACATACATACATACATAGTACATACATACATACATACATACATACATACATACATACATACATACATACGTATATATATATATATATATATATATATATATATATATATATATATATATATATATATATATATATACTATACTCTTTTCTTTAATACAGAAAACTGTACGTGTGAGAGGCCATGAAACTCAGAGCAACGCTCTTTTCCCAGGCAACCAGGCCTACCCAAGAGTGGCCTTGGCGATGGCTACCTGAGATTTGACCCACAATAGCTAGTCCCCAGGGTGCTGAGTAGGAGCCAAATGGAGCACAACGATGGATTAATCTTAAAGGAAAAAAGTAATCTCGGCTCATCTAATAAGCCGTTTGACTGAGAGGTAAGTGTATCCTTGTAGACAGTAGTCTTGGGTTAATTTTAAAACAACCTTGAATTCATCTTTCTACAGAAACTTGAAGCAAATTAATTATATGCGGTATCATATTACGCTTGATTAAGAATAGACATTAAAAATGTTTCATATACATGTAGAGTCAAGGAAACTGAATTTTAAAAAATGGGAATATTGGCGAATATAAAAAAAGAGGGAAAATTTCCCCTAGGGGCCAATATCAATTCCACTTAAGGGGAGAAACACCCTACACCCAACACCCTACACCCATTTTCTGAAACGTTCAATGTGCCTTTGCTGGCCTCGACAGTACATTATCTGCCCGGTAATTAAGTTGATGTGGTAGGTCTTGGTATCTGTAGAAAATGCCATGAAATGTTTTCACCATTAAAAGACATCTTTTCTAATATAAAAAGTTGTATATAAATCTCTCTCTCTCTCTCTCTCTCTCTCTCTCTCTCTCTCTCTCTCTCTCTCTCTCTCTCTCTCTCTATATATATATATATATATATATATATATATATATATATATATATAAATATATAATGTATATTTTGTCATTGCATATCTTTTACCAAATTTTTTAAAATATCTTTTACATAAAGACATCTTTTCTAATATAAAAGTTGTATATAAATAAATCTCTCTCTCTCTCTCTCTCTCTCTCTCTCTCTCTCTCTATATATATATATATATATATATATATATATATATATATATATATATATATATATAAATTTTTTGTCATTGCATATCTTTTTCGTTGTGTCCAGTATGACACCATTACCAGACATGATACGTGCACCTAGCAGGATATGATATCTTTAGACGGTCATAATTCCGGCAAAACTGCTTGTTATGTTTCTCAGTTTCTCAAACCTTGGGTAGCCTAAAAGCATGAAAGGATGCATCACCATCACGATTGAAAATAATAACCATAATATGAGCTGGATAATGGAACGTTGCCAAAGACCATCATCATAAAAATACCCAACATCCGTGGCTAACCTCTCATTAAGAAATTGCTGTATAAATGATATAATTTTCGCAGATATGATATAATCGGTTCATCTCCTTTTACGTGATTACCTCTTGAAGGTCGTCGATCCTTGTTTTTTTTATTATGAAAATCATATACACCGATTTATAACCCATACTCAAACTAGGTCATCGAATGAAGAGCATACCTACGCCAAAGACAAGCCCTATTACATAACTTCTACTGTACTGCCAATACCTATGAGCCCTCAGCATTCACAATGGACCTTATTTTTTGAGAAGACGTAATATGCGACAACCTTTATTGGCCCAGGTCACTGCTTTTAGAACTAGTTGCCGATACTACAGAACAGTCATAAGCGTTTTTTAATCTTTTCAAAGGTTAGACATTTCAAAACAAGCTTGTTTCCATGACCTCTAAGAGGCTTACGAACACATGGTGTCTATATCTCTCTAACTTCTTCCTTCATTTTCTCTTATTAGCAAATTATATGTTAACTCCATGGCTTTTGGAACCAATGTACATTTTTCTTGAATTTATTAAATACTTCGTGCTCGCTTGACCTGACATACTTTTCTGTCAAAATTAAGTTTCATTTACTGTGGTAAAATATCTGGTAAATTTTAATAATGAAATCATTTGTATGATCATATATAATATATTTATATATAAATATATACATAATATATATATATATATATATATACATAAATATACATTATATATATATATATATATATATATATATATATATACATATACATATACAGAAAGACGAGTAGCAAAGTACCCTATTCCCATTGAGACGCACCTATACAAACAGAATCATTTCCACCCACTGCATGAATGGTGACTCAAATGTTTGATCGAAAAAAGCAGTTTGGTTTTCATTTTATATGGAGCGCGAATGCTGTTATATCCTAATGGCCACTGACAGGTTAGTCACCCTTTGCCGTAAGTGCTCTTCGGGTCCCAAGAGTTTTTGCAGGGCCCAGGATTATGAGGATTAGCGTAAGCCAAAGAAATGCTTCCCAATACCGAGAATACCAGAAGAGTAACCCTGGCAGAGAGAGAGAGAGAGAGAGAGAGAGAGAGAGAGAGAGAGAGAGAGGTGGGAAGGGGGGGATGGCGGTCGTAGTGTTCTTAGCCTACCTGTGACGTGTGTGTGTGTGTATGTGTTGCCCCTCATTGCTCAGATTTTTTAATTAAATATATTTTCCTTCTTAAGCAATGCAGATTATAACTATGTAAGACAACGATGAAGATATCTAAATAGGAGTTGTACTTTCGAGCAGATAGCATAGCAGATATATATATATATATATATATATATATATATATATATATATATATATATATATATATATATATATATATATATATATATATATATATATATATATATATATATATACACTATATATTCACTATAGTCATCCTAAGACTCTCTTGTGCTGGGCAGCCATTAAAAATCCAACAACCACTTTTCACACTGAAAGGAACGATTCAACGTCACCTTGACACATCATTATAACTCCGGGGGAATTCGGAAAATTTCTAATCTTCCGCATTTCCTGTTATTGCAGTGAAATATATTCCAAAATGTCTTATTTTGCACATGACCTCTTCCAGTTCAAGACCACCTCCATTTTTCATCCATCAGATATATAAACAAAACAACATGCAATTAAAGTGCTGACCTTCATGATTTCGTATATATAAATTATAAATGTCTTTCGAATCTGTATTTTTTTCAGATGATTTTAATCCACTCCGAGGTGATAAAGTATTAAGGAAAAATCTTCATAATGATTAGTTTATGACTTCGGGAATCTCACCCTTGAAAAATGAAAGTTTAGGAAATTAATTAGCGTGCAGCGTCTCGCAGATAAAAATATACGAAAACCTGATCATATCATCAGATTTTAATCCTTATGTATTAATAGATATTATAACTTTAAGTTCCAGTACATTCCCCAAAATTTCAAGTGTTATTACTGAGCATACCAAGGCTTCCCCAAACGGAGCCACGAGTTGATAACATTCAACATGTATTAGCATAAAATGCATAACCACAAATTCAAAGGGTGCAACATTAACAAGGCAAAAATAAATATAACAAATGTTAAACTTTTTCAATTTTGATTTTATAGATAATTGTAAAGACTAATTTCTGTCTATTAATTTATACGACATTGTAGGATCTTTACACTTTAATCTTTTTCTCATAATAAACTGTCGTGGTAACTTTCGAGTGCCTGCTTAGGACACCATGATTGTTTTCCCACATTCTTCAATGTTGTTTAAGTCAACAATCTGCAGTTATATGAACCCCTTCAATGATTACCGATGTAAACAAATTTCTGAAGGAAAGTGCCGTAGTACAGTATTTACCTATACTAAGATCAAATTAAGTTCGACAGATATACGTACGCATAAACTCAAAAAAAAAAATCTTATCCTTTGTGGCAGCATGGTAGCGGTGCTGAACTCTATTTCCCCTAGCGTGGTGAAAGAGTTTCTTTAACTTATATTCAAGGTTTTCAGTCGAAAAGCTAAAAATATTAATGCATATAGAAATTAAAAGTTCATTTCGCATGGTTTTGTATTTGAAGTTTGTAATTGAGTTGGTTAACCACCATTCTGGTAAACACAAAACGTACACTCCATGCATTTGCATGGCAATAATTCTAAGGAGAGTATAGAAAAACCAATACCATTTCAGTAACACAACTTCTTATGTAAATATCTACAGTTCGACAAAAATGTTGCCATAGTTAGGGTTAGCTGCTAAAATCCATTAAATGCAATTCAAAAGGCCCAAATGCGTGGTCTTACAGGATCAGCTGGTAACATAAGCATAACCATGAAATTATCTTAAGTTGTTCTGTAGGGTATTCTTATCTCAAGTTGAATTGCAAATTTATCCACAACATACTGTTTCTTAATAGCGGAAAGTTTTACTTTTGTTATCAATCTGACGTATTTTAAAGATAGCGTGAGACGTATGCACATTTTAGTATCAAGTTATATTCTAAGCTTTTGGGTTTTAAACCCCTAAATGTACCTGAACCTTAAAATATATTATTATATAAATAAAGCGCTACCATTTTCCATGATCAAAAAATAATTATGATAAAGTAATGAAACGATAAAATATATATGAACTTCACTACGAGTGCCTTTAACACCGATTACAATGCATTTTCAGATAAATTTGGCTTTTGGATATTTGTTGTAGTTTAAGGTAACTTTTTGCGAATTAAAACTTCAAGGTCAGAGCTACGATTCTTCACTTTCCCATGTTAGTGATATTAGTGACTTAGGATTAAACGAGTATTTTTACCAAAATACGGTGAGTGAATAATAAGAGCTTAAAACGAATAATGAAATGAATAGTGAACTGAATAATGATATACTTGACGAAATATACTAAATATCAGTGTTGTTTTAAATCAAATATTTCCCTGTTAGTTTATTCGCTAGACTGTAGCATATGATTGTTCTCCTTTCTTGCGTGTTAGAATGAAACGAATTCAAAATTGTTGGTATCTGGTTACTTTAAATACTTATTGGAAGAATCATGAACCCTAAAAGCAAAATCAATTGCTGAAAAATTAGATATTTTGTTTTCATATCTGAATCCTTTCATCATTCCCAATTATTTATTATTTACTCTCATTATATCTGTCTTTCAGAACGTAATTAGTAATATTCAGGCTCCACTGCTTGGCAAATGATTTTTCCCCCTCGACTGACTAGATTTGGAATTCAATTCTTATTTTTGTTTTCCTTACATCTAATGAGAATCCTTCTTTAAGTGACAGGTCTATCTGTTCTATTGCTGTTAGACGGTTACCTGTTTTGTTAGTTTTTTAATTACCACCATTACCTTTGTTTAGGACATGGAATTCAAAAAAGAATTGGGATGCCGTTTCATTGGCCTCGTGACCGAAAAGAAAAATCTGAATTGTTTTAACACAGTGTCGCCTATACCTCCGGGTCATTATTTTGAAAACAATCGTGATATTAGGCTTCCCTTTCATTTTGAAACTTTCATGTATCTGAACACACATCATATATATATATATATATATATATATATATATATATATATATATATATATATATATATATATATATATATATATATATATATATATATATATATATATATATATATATATATATATATATATATATATATATATATATATGTATATACTTTCGTATGTGAAAGTAGGTTATGTATACTGTCATGGAGGGTGAAAGATCATCATTTTATTCCCCACTTCGTTATAGGCTAGTAATACGAAATGCATTCAAAAAGAGTGTGACGAAGTCGAGAAGTTACGACGTCATTTTGGCACTACGAATACATACAGTATATCCGGTAGAAGTGACGATTAGTATTATATATATATATATATATATATATATATATATATATATATATATATATATATATATATATATATATATATATATATATATATATATATATATATATATATATGTATGTATATGTGTGTGTATGTGCGTGAAACTATCTTCCTCTCTTAGAGGGGAAGGACATCAGAGTAAAGGCACTCTAGTAACCGTTGCCAAACTCATAACTGAACTGTTGAATAATGGCTAAACCAAATGTGGAGAAATTGCACACAACATTAGCCATTCTATATATGCACGTGCAAAACTAGGTTATCACCAGCACGTCCTTGAATACACAGCGCCACACACCTCTATTTCACTTACATTCTCAAGCTTCCAGGTTAATAATCCCCTTCCTTTCCCCACTCTTCTACTGAAGCTTTCGGACTACATACTCTTTTCTCCAACCCACTGCCCATCATTATTCTAATATTCTAATCCTCTCGTCCACCAAAGGTATACTTTTAACCACTCCCATATATCTCCACATTTCTCGTCTCTTTGCAGTCTTCTCGTACCGCATTTACTATGTAAAAATTCATCACGACTATGTCAGCCTTTTTTTTTTTTATTCTCTATACTACATTCACTCTTCCCTCCCATAAAGAAGAACCAGTTTAACTTTCCTACTCGGCCTTCTACGCACACTCCGAGTCTCTTCCTAGTCTTTTGCACACGCCTTGCTTTTGTCTCTTCTGTGACCACCCTTTATTCTCGTCCTACCGTTATCTGTTATATATTTAATCCAGGATACTTATAATGTACAAATAATCGCTTCAATCTTTCCACTACATACATTACGATTCTTTATTGTATATTCCTGGTTTCCAATTCCATTCATAGCCTAACTCTCGCTCACTTCTCTAAACTTTGTCTCTTGCAATCATTTTCAGACTCTTTCACTGATCAGGGATATTGATGAGAAACTGCAAAAGTTTTTGCAGTTTCTTTGCACTGTCCCAGATCGGTTCGGTATTATCTGCAAACATCAACCATTCACTCTATTCATGATTCAGTTTCCTTTCCTTCCTACGACCATTCCATTCCTTGCTGTACGCACACACATATATATATATATATATATATATATATATATACATATATGAATATATATATATATATATACATATATATATATAATATATATATACTGTATATATATATATGTATATATATACACATATATATGTGTATATATATACATATGTATGTATATATGGAAATGAACACACAGGAACGTATTTCGTAGAAATAAATCTTCGACTAACAACAGGACCGAACCCCTTGACTCTCATTCAAAAGACCGGGGTTCGGTCCTGCTGTGAGTTAGAATTTTATATATATATATATATATATATATATATATATATATATATATATATATATATATATATATTCTCATATTTTGTTTGAATTTGTGTAAATGCCTGTTATTGACAGTATTAATAAAAATCGTAAAGATATCTTAAAGCTACCACCACTTTAAAAGCCGGTGCTTATTGAAACCGAATGAATAAAAGTCAGTATCAATCTCATGCTGGGTGCGGAAGAAATACTAAAGAGTTAATGACTTACATTACAAATTCCTCAGTAAAAATAATGACACTCCAAAACACTTACTGATGAGAAATACGATACATGCGAACTATCCGGCGCCTTCCCCAACTCACCTGGAAGTTAAAAGAGAAAACTTTCATTAGAAAACGATCAAACTAACAAACCTGATCACAAATACGAAAACTAAGATACGTTAATCTGTGTGTGGAATTTACGCTGCCTGCTTCATTCTTCATCTGCACGAGTAACCGACTACGACACTTTGATGCTTTTAATGCCTTATTCATGGCATACACTATCACATGCATTAGAGCACTGTGTATTAATTACACTCCTCTGTCACTGGGTTCTTTACTTTCAACCGAACGTATCTCAAACACCTCAGCTAGCACGTTCCATTATGCCGTCACCGCCATATCAAGTTAGTGATCTCATCACCTACATGTTCTCTCTCTCTCTCTCTCTCTCTCTCTCTCTCTCTCTCTCTCTCTCTCTCTCTCTTACAAACATATTAGTTACTTTCATTTCCATTATCAGCTTACTATATACTTAAATAATTCTTTGACAGATGCCTCTCTTCACCTCACCCGTGTGACTCATTCTGGTCAAAATAGAAATTCAAACCAGAATTGCAATCTTTTGCTTTCAAAATGATCATTTACTGAAAATAAAGCTAAAAAATAATTAAAATTTATAAAACAAAGAAAGCATGAAATATACACTATAGTTCTGCAAAATAAAAAAAAATCTTGGCAGGCTCAGTCACTGAAAAGGAGTAAAAAACGGTAAAACCCGTCCAAATTCATAGAATCCGCCCAAATCGTCTTGAAAGATCTGCCGCTACTCCAAAACAGATACTAGATCACGTTCACAAATAAAAAGAAAAAATATTTTTATTCATTGTACTGCGCATCATCCGTAACATACTTAAATTCAAAAGTACAGGAGGCTTTTTGTAATCCCGCCAGTTACCTTAAATACAAACTTAGCCAAGAATTATGCATTACGTTACCTCCTGTACTTAAGCGCAATTAATGCTAACTTTAGCTATGTAAATTATGCGCCAGAATAGGCCTAACACACTTGCAAACTAAAAATTGTCAAACTCGGTAACAACTATGCTAATTTTTTATATTCCCGTGTTAACAATCTTAACACAAGTATATTATTTAGTATGGCATAGCCTAATTTTTAAAGATGTGGAGATTGCAATAAGTTTTCCTATACGTCAACAAGAATGAAATACTAGTCCGCAAGGTGACAATCTATTATAGTACTTTGGTTCTGCTTGAAACTGAAGAAGAACGGATCCCTTAATAGTCTAGTACAGAGCTCATTACTGCAGAAAAGACAAAATGGCCACTGAATGTAATTTCAGATTGCGGCAGAGAACCGAAACAGCATACGTCACTCTGGACAACGCAACTTATTTATAATAAACAAAATTTGTAAGCTTTAGGCAATTCAAGTTGATTGCTAACAATCTTTCTAACAATCTTTAAGACATGCTGCTTGTTACTTGCCTACACAAGCACACAAATAAGTAAACGTTTGTTTTGTTTGTTATATGCAAGTGCATTTGCATCTGCACTTCCGTGATAAATAAATAAATAAATATATATATATATATATATATATATATATATATATATATATATATATATATATATATATATATATATATATATATTTACATATATGTATCTATATATGAGATATATATATGTAATGAGTAATGTAATGACCCCCGCCTACTGTATATAAGGTGCACTCAGCCAATGTAGGCCCCCTGGTCAAGTGGTGAAACAACCAGCTCATGTTTGTTAGGTCTGAGATTGCTTCCCACCCATCGCTCACCAGTCTGCTCTGCTGTAAATACAGGTTAGCAACGTCACCCCTAAATACTTGATGAGAAATCAGGAGATAAAAAAAATAAATATATATATATATATATATATATATATATATATATATATATATATATATATATATATATACATATATTATACATATATATATATATAATATACAATGTATGCAACTACAGAACCTGAATTCGGCAGGCCTGTGTAAAGGCTCAGTGGTCAAAGTCACTGTCTATTGTTATATATAAACCAGCAAACTGTTCGAATCCTCCCGGTGACGAAGCACTTGCCAATTAAAATTACATGGTGAACTGGATATGAAATTATATTTATGGTTTAATATTTGTGAATATAAAACAGTCATGGGTATATGTGACAAAAATGAATATATATACATACACACACATATATATATATATATATATATATATATATATATATATATATATATATATATATATATATATATATATATATATATATATATATACGTGTGTGTGTGTGTGTGTATTTGTGCGTGGATGAAGTCATTTTTGGTCAAAGCAGTCCTCGAACGATCAGAAGGCACCATTTGGGAGCACACACCTGAGGAACGGTGCCAAAAATACAGATTATATGTTGCAGATTCTATACGTAACTGCCAACTGTCAAATGCTAAAAATAGCTTCAGCAAACACTTCGGACTTCCCTTAGGATTTGAAATAGCGTTGAAAATCATACTTTAAGCCGTAAAGAAATAACAGCGCATGATATATATATATATATATATATATATATATATATATATATATATATATATATATATATATATATATATATATATATATATATATATATATATATTCATGAGTGTTGTGAGTGTTTTATTTTGTACACTGTACGTAATAAGCACGTTTAATCTGTAATTACTCGTACTTCTATTTAATCTACTTATAATCTCCTGAAGGACGTAGGACTTTACTTTGACCTAATACCGTCGATGAACACATCGATAAAAGCTTTAGTGTGTTTTTCTAAAGTTTGAGGTTGATAGGGAAAAGCTGAATTAATGAAACTGACACGTGGATTCATAGTGTTGTAACAGCCCTTTTTACGGAGATGAGATTATTCTTAGTTCCTCTTAGCCGAAGGTGGAAATAGTAATACATTTCATTTCATTAAAATAATACTCTATAAAAAGAATAACAACGGTAAAAGTGCACAACTTAAAAATGAATTCATCGTCTAAATTCTGGATTTGTAATAACTCAGTATTTCACACTGCCAACCAGATGTGGAATATTGTTTTGAGTTTCTGTTACAATATCATTAGATTTACCAGTAACATTTTGGTCCTCTCGATTACGCCATGTCTTTTGTAATATTTCGTCCAATACACTGTTGTGAAATATCTTATTGGACTTTGAATTGCACAGGTTACTGAAGGCTAACTAAATTCCAATACCCAGCCCTCACCTCCACGAATGAGCACTCTAGCCCCAAAGAAGATTGGAACCACATCTTTAAAGAATTATTTGCAAAAGAACCATAGAAAAACTCCAAAATTTGGCAGTAAGAGGATTGGAGAAGTCATCTTGCCAAGAAATCAAGGAGCTGCTGAGCTTACTTCCACAAAGTAAATGGGGCAAGTAATGGGCTGATGGATGCTATAAGCCATACTGAAAGGAGGAAGGACAATTTCTATGAGACCATAGGTACTTCGAAGAAGAAGCGGAGTTACTTTGTGCCGAAGGGAAAGATGATCAGCGGAAATTGTCGAACACGGGTACAGTGTAGTGCACTAGGTATATTGTCGAACACGGGTACAGTGTAGTGCACTAGGTATATTGTCGAACACGGGTACAGTGTAGTGCACTAGGTATATTGTCGGACACGGGTACAGTGTAGTGCACTAGGTATATTGTCGAACACGGGTACAGTGTAGTGCACTAGGTATATTGTCGAACACGGGTACAGTGTAGTGCACTAGGTATATTGTCGAACACGGGTACAGTGAAGTGCACTAGGTATGGAGAAGGGCAAGGGAGAATGGTAATGAGCGCGGAGTCACAGAGAGAGAGAGAGAGAGAGAGAGAGAGAGAGAGAGAGAGAGAGAGAGAGAGAGAGAGAGAGAGAGAGACAAGTTGTAAATGAAAGATGAAATGACAGCCATTTTTAACTGCAGAGCAAGCCACAGATCTATTTTCATGGAGGTAACAAGGCTAGGAAATTTCTAGAACTTATTTGCAACTGAAATATATAAGCAATTCCGATTCTGTATCTCGACAGATGTAATGGTTATTTTGTAATTAAAATACAAATTTGCTGTAATTCATTACTTCTTTTTCTTAAAGGCATTAAAAGTAGCAAGAAGAAAGACTAGTAAGAGCTAATATACTCACTTCCTCTACCAGAAACTCGGAAATGAACAGCTAAAACCAGGTGTTGGAAGTTGAGAAAAATTCAAACAGAGGAGGAGATTAAGTATTTAATGACTAATATTAACGTCCATCAGTGACGGAATTGCAAGTTCAAGGTTACAACCACCACAGGGAAATTCAAACACTAAAGTTTTCATACCATTAGACGAGTACTCTCAAAATCTCGCAGGTAGCTTTGTGTGTCTAGGGATGTTGAAATATGCGTTCCATCTTATTTATTAAACAAAAACGGGATTCCTCTTTACCACCCACTCCAACGGGCCCAATAAGCATGGTGCATATATACTGTAGTTTTCGTAGTTTAGAAACTTCAGCATGTAGGTTACAAAACAACAAAAAATTACTACCATATTAGTGTATATACATATATATATATATATATACATATATATATATATATATATATATATAATATAATATATATATATATATATATATATATATATATATATATATATATATATATATATATATATATATATATATATAATATAACAGGTGTTTAGAAATTAGAAGCCCGCCCCCTCCACAGAACAAATGGAAAGTTATGAAGTTTTCTGCTATAGCCTATGTGCAAGTACATTATTTTAAGTTTCTATTAAGCTATTTTTCATTTTACATTTCTTATATTTTCAGGCTGAGTGACGGAGTTAGATACAGCCATGCCTAACGACTCGGAGGAAACCAGATGGATTGACCGAATCCAGGCTATAACCTTCAGAGATGCCAGGGATGCTGGCGCATCCTTCATTTCACGTTCCTGGATAGCTAAATACATTAAAAGAGATGAATCCTTTGTTAAAAGAAACTGGAACAAAAATCCATATGACTGTCATCACGAAATGAGTGAGAATCTTGGAAGGCCTGAAGTCCTTTCTCAGGAGTCAAAAGACATCATAGCTGAGGCAGTGGGTAGACCAAGAAAGTCTTTACGTAAATTGGCACTTGAACTAGAAACAAAAAGGGGAAAGAAGAGGAGTTATAGTGTTGTATATCGTGAGTTGAAAAAATCTGGTATCAAGCCATTTCATGTTATCAGCAAGCCCAACATCACTCAGCAACAGAGAGAAGACCGTGCATGGTTTTGTGGTTCATTTCTTAAAGATTGGTATGAAGCTGACTTTCTCCATGTTGCCGCATCAGATGAATTCTTCATTTACACAGTCAGGAAGCCAAATCATAAAAATGGCATCATTTGGGCTGCAAAGTTGGATGACATCAGCGATGACGTGCGCTATCGCCAAGTTGTGAAATTTCCTGAATGTTTGGGAATTTTTCTGTTTCACAGACAAACGGTTAATGTGGATCATCAAAGAAAAAGGACAGTCATGGAATGGTGAATACTTCAGAGAAACTGTGCTTACTGGTGGAGTATTTCCTTTCCTCAGAGATCCTGAAAATGTGTTATCTGTTGAAAAAGTCACATTTTTGCATGATAAGGCACCATGTTTCAAGGCTCTTCAGACACAGGAGCTGCTTCGAAACAGTGGTATAGATTTCTTCTCGTCAAGTGAATTTCCAGGTAGCTCCCCTGATCTTAATGTGTGTGAAAACATTGGTAGTATCTTAAAGGATCGTGTTGAAGTGCACACAGTGAACTGTGATGATATACCAAGCCTCGACGACCTGCGAAGAGAGGTGACCGAAGTGCTCAGGGAAATGGAGTTTGAGTCTCAGCTTTTTTGTGATTTGCTGAAATCATTCTCCTCAAGAATGCAGGCTGTGGTACAGGCAGATGGAGGCCACACAAAATATTAAATACTCAGAGAGAAACTTAAATAAATACCTGTTCTGAATTACTTTTGTTTTTGTCCATATCAATTTCAGTTTATGCTGTAGAGGGGGGGGAGGGCTCTATAATTTCGAAGCACCCTGTATGTGTGTGTGCATGTATGTGTATGTGTGTGAGTGTGTGTGTGAGAATGTATATTCTTGGGCTGTTAAGTGATATCTTTCTTTTTACGAGTCATCTGCCAAGGAGTATTCACGGTACCTGACGCATGTGTTATCTAAAGTTCGTCAAATATTTTAAGGGAAAAAGTCTGTCAAATATTAAGTCAACGAGTGCTGGTAATTAACGTAAAGCTGGGCAGTAATTCAATTCAGTTCTGTGTTTATTACAGACAGGTGGATAAAGCTTAACTAGATCTCAATAGGATTCAAATTGAATGAAAACCTTTGATGGACTGCCCATATGCTCCATGTGTAGTTATTGAAAAAATGTTAAATTAATTCAACAGTCGTGTGATGATTTAATTGATTCATTATATATATATATATATATATATATATATATATATATATATATATATATATATATATATATATATATATATACATGAGTATATACACACACACACACACATATATATATATATATATATATATATATATATATATATATATATATATATATATATATATACATATATATATACACACACAAACGCTTGTCTTTTCATATGACTGATCCTTGAAACTGTAAGGGTAGTGCGTATGTCAAAACGTACTTACACACACACACACACACACACACATATATATATATACATATATATATATATATATATATATATATATATATATATAGAGAGAGAGAGAGAGAGAGAGAGAGAGAGAGAGAGAGAGAGAGAGAGAGAGAGAGAGAGAGAGGAGGAGGAGGAGGAGGAATGTGTTAAAGAGTCGCGGCATTCCTGGCATATTCTACTTGACAAATTGCCGCACGATTAAGTATTATCAACAGATAATTAGTGCGGGTATTTATGGAAAAAGTATCACAAGTGGAATTTGTAAGGGTGAGGGGTCAACCCATACTAACCATAAAATATAAATGTTAGCAGGTCTCCGACATTGGACCCACCCCCACCTAGACCATTTTATCGAAAGAGTATATTCAAAATAATTGCCACTTATCTAACTTCTTGGTATCATTCTTATCAAATTTACTTATGAGACGCATACCGGTCTATCTCTTCCCCATCTAAACAAAAAAATTGGTACGCAGATATACCTTGAAGAACCTTTTAACATAAACTAGTGTTACTTTATACATCTTATCCCAGATCTTGATGATAATCCCATCCCAGGGGGCGTCACTCAGTTCGCTTTTGTGCCTTAGAAGGTATTTCATAATCCTGACCATTCTTTACACACAATTCTTTCCAAATTATACCATCCACCACTTGGTATAAAATCATTTTTATAGTTAATTCTAACTTCTTGCCTCCCCTTCTGTGAGATTCAGTAACAGTTTTCTAGAAAAAATATTTCTGCTTTAACTATATTCGAGAAGGAACTTCTCGATCGTGTTGTTGAATCGTTGGAATTTCAGAAGTTCAGAGTTCGGGCAAACTTTCTGCTTTTTGTTGAGCAGGCTGGCGAATCTTGTTGCATAGTTTATTTGGCATTAAACTTATTTGTTATACTATGTTATTTATCATTTTTGTCGTTATTTACCTATTTGCTTGGTTACTCCTGTTTCACTTAAAAATTTCTCTTCTTATAATAGGCTGTTCTTTCCATTGGGGTCCTTAGCGTCGTAGCATTCTGCTTTTTCGTCTAAGGCTGTGGTTTACTACTTTTACTACTACTACTACTACTACTACTACTACTACTAACTACTAACTAATAATAATAATAATAATAAATAATAATAATAATAATAATAATAATAATAATAATTCAACATACTAAAATACATTATTCAGATATTTAATAATTAATTTTTTTTATATCTCACTGGATTCTTTGGACTCGTGGCATTCTCCTGTTCTATCTAAGGTTGCAGCTTGGCTTGTTATAATAATAATAATAATAATAATAATAATAATAATAATAATAATAATAATAATAATCTTTCCATACTGAAGTACACTGTACAGAAATGCATTATTAACTATTTTATCTTATATCACAGCATGTCATGTACCGTAGTTACATTATCATACACCTACATGTTGACTCCTACATGCTGAAACATTTATCTTTCCTCAAAGTCACTGTCATTCATTTATCCCGCCTTTATTTCACATTATCATTATATATCATTATTACTACAAGCGTATGCGTCCTAACTAAACTGTCTTTAGTTCAAATTACAACAACAGAAGAATTTTTATTTATTCATCATAAAGTAACACGCTATTCTATAGTTTGTTTTGTTCCAAAACTAATCTTCAAAATACCCTCATCCATTTATCCTGTCTTTGTCTCACATTATCATTTTATCATTATTACTATCGGCGTATGCGTCCTAACCGAACTGTCTTCCAGTTCAAATTACAACGAAAGGAGAACTTTTTATTTATTCATCATAAAGTAATACCCACTTATATGGTTTGTTTTGTTCCAAAACCATCTTCAAAATACCTTCATCTCTTGCGCACACTGACTGGGAGGGAGGCTTGGAGTATCTGCTCATACTGACCCGTTCAGATGTTCATTGCTTGAATCACGGGCAAATAATAGCACAGAAATCTGAGGGATATAACGCTCCAACTTTTGTATCTAAGATCAGATATTTCCCAATTGAGCCTCACAATTACAGACATATGGGAAGTTAAACTAAGCAGAGCAATTTTAAAGGTTAATACGAAGAGAGTCTAATTCAACTAAATCAACATTGTTCACAATTTTGGCAAGAATTCTTCTCCAAGTATAAAGAAGAGACACATAACTCCTCCGAATGTGACATATCTGTCCCCTCATACGCTACTCAAGAGTTCATTTACCCAACAGCTATATTATTATATCATGGGTCGAGAACTTTTTCTTTTTCTGAGAACTTGGCGCTACAGACACCTTTCCTACTCCTTTGCTGTTCCGTACATGCATACGGAAGTCTTATTAGGTGCTTGTCGGGATGCATTATTTTTAGTTTTTCCATATTTTAAATGCAATCTTGCACTTGCTGCTATCTACACAACTATAGTTTGCTTACAGTAATGAGCAAAGAAAGAGGAAAGGATTGCCTCACATGCAGAAATAAATGAAATTATGAGTGGGTTTTCCCCCCTTGAAAAAAAAAGTGCTCCAAAGAAAAATAAGGATGTCAGTGATGCTGATATATTCCTGCTCAACACTTGCCTAATTTTCCTCTGCATCTAATGCATTGAACTATATTCAGAAAGGAGTGTTTCTAAGTAACAAACGAACGCTAGTCCTCTTCAAGATTTAACAGTTTAGACGTTTTCTTTGTCATCAAAAGCCTGGTTTCAGTTTGATTCATACAGGTTTTTTTTTTTTTTTTTTTTTTTTTTTTACACCCTGAGACTTAGATATCCTAAATCAGCAATCATTCGCATGGAACAAGCATGGGTAGTGACTGACTTGCAAAGCAAATACTGAGGCACGAATTGCTCTGCATTAATCTTACCTGAAAATTCATGGATTTTTTGTGTAAAAAAAAAAAAAATCAGTTACAGTCAAATTTAACTTGCATCTTCTCTCATCTACTGCGCTAGTATACAGGTACAGGGTGTGTGAATAACCAAGGTAAAAAGTATCAATTATTAACTTATTAACTATCAGACAACATGACTGTTGAGACTTACCCTCCCAGGTTTGGCTCGTCTGACAGAGCTCAAAAAGGTTACTTTGCAATGGTCAGCTAACATCTTCGCTGACTATAATTTTCACGTTGTATTTCTCCCTGTCAAGGCCTATTCAGCGCCATTCTCCAGTCCTGGTTTGTTCCTTTTTCGGTAACCCCCACATGTTTTGTTGTAACTTTTTTAACACAGGGCCATTATTATGAAACATGTGTAGTCACCTGACAAAACTAGAAATTAATTCAAGTCTGATGAATCATAACTATTGTTGCTACTATTTGTACTAGCGCCTGTAGCAACAGTAATATATACATAATAATAATGAAAATAGAATAACGAAACGCACCCAATTATTTTCAAATATATTAGTAAAATGTAAAAGCGTTGCAGGTACATTCTTTTGTAGCTAACTATCAGTAACTAACAAAGATGTTTCTATCTTTATTATGTGTTCACTGAAACTTCGGTTAAGCTATCGCTTCAATTCCTCATCCTTACGCTTAAATCACTGCTTTAATTTCATCATTCACAAAATTTTTTCTCATCTGCCTTGACGCGTTATGCAAACATCGAATGAGTTCACTCCCGCCTCGCAACATTAATTATCCTGTTCCACTTACGTAACAAATTTCATTTTCTTTCTTGGAAGCCTTGCGGGATAAAGAATTTGATTTCTGGCATTTTCCACATCACACAAATCATGATCACAAATCAGATAAAGAATATGAAAAAAAAATAACGTTCATGCAGTATGAATTACAGAGTAAAACCTAGAGACTCGTAGCATACAAAAACTATTCCGAATTCAGATTCGTAATACGCATCATAAACAACACTCTTTTTCCTTGTCAGAATAGTTATCACTACCCAAACAAGATATGTACAACTCCGCCAGCTGGCTGCGAGATACCCCCAGCAGGGGGGCGCCCAAGAGATGAGTGGCACCACAACCTCATTGAATATGGCACCCTCTCCTCACTTATCGCACAGAAGCTGCCTCTGTGATAGGCAAGAGGTGTACTCTGCCAAGTGCCGGTTCCACTTGAAACCGATGCCCCAGCGGGTCACTGCCAATGAGACGTTTCTCTCAAGTCTCGCCCAATGTCAAGCCCACCTTTACTTTGTCGGGCCAGTCCGCAAGGACACTAATATGGACATCATCGCAAGCACCTAACCTTCTCTCTCTCTCTCTCTCTCTCTCTCTCTCTCTGTGAAATGAAACACTTGTGCCAACGATGTCAGCTTGAATATCTAGCAACACGCCCAACGCATTTCACGTCGTTTGGAACTCTCATATAACAATATTATATTTCTTTTATATTGGAGCATTTACCACTATACCTCATAATTTCTGTTAATAATACACTCATATGCATAAAAATGAGAAGAGTCAATAATTGGAGTAATCAGGATGAAAGTGATAATTTTACTCTGAACAAATGACATTTGAGTCGACCTCAATATTTTTGAAAGTTTGATGTACAAACATTCTTAGAATTACAGAAAGGAATTATCACACACAGTAACTATGTATTTGTCAATTACATGAATTAGGGAAAATTAAATTTGAGGAAAATTGTCAGCATGAGAAAAGGTGCAGCCGTTGAAGAGAGGCTCCTGATGTTCTTAGCAATGAAGATTTGTACTACATGTCTTATTTAACTTTTATTTGAATAAATAGCATCAACCAGATGAACCTGGATGGTAGTTTTTCTTGTATGAATAACCAAATGAAACGGTAATTGACAAAAAGGAAAGTATCATTCAGTTACCTGGCTCTAAAGACAATCACAAAA
Organism: Macrobrachium rosenbergii; assembly: GCF_040412425.1. Lineage (NCBI taxonomy): Eukaryota > Metazoa > Arthropoda > Malacostraca > Decapoda > Palaemonidae > Macrobrachium > Macrobrachium rosenbergii. Next base: position 7,645,340 of record NC_089760.1, on the reverse strand, counting down.
AAATGTCGCGTTTATTTACTTACCATTAGTAGAATCACTAGATATAAAATCACAGCAAAAACTGATTACAAGAAGCGTTGTTTTCTGTGAGTGAATTGCAAAAGGAATATCAGACAGGTACTGCTACGTAATATTGATAACTTTCCGAAAATTTTCAGGAGTAAAATAAAACAAGTAAAAATTGCACCGAAGTCCTTCGACACAATCGAGTCTTTCTGTACAGCGTATAATGCTGTATGAGCCGTGGCCCATGAAACTTTCAGCCACGGCCCGGTGGTGGCCGGTCCTATAGCGTTGCCAGACTCAAGATCATGGCTAACTTTAACCTTAAATAAAATGAAAACTACTGAGGCTAGAGGGCTGCAATTTGGTATGTTTAATGACTGTAGGGTGGATTATCAACATACCAATTTGCTGCCCAAGAGCCTATGTAGTTTTTAAGACCTGAGGGCGGACAGAATAAGTGAGGACAGACAGAGAAAGCCACCTCAGTACTTTTCTTTTACAGAAAACTAAAACTCACTAGAAATACATTATGCTTGATATGCCCTAATTATAAAATTATTACAACCGCCAACCTTCAAAGGTTTTAGGTACAGCCATTCCTATTTCTTCTTAACCCTGAAGTAAACGTACTTTTTTAGGCAACATTTTCCTTCTTTAAATGGACATGAATCCTCCAGAACATTTGATTTTTCAAATTCTGTTATCACTGATGCACAGATAGGAATCGTCACTTAAAGTAGGAATCTCTTATTTAATATCTATGCATTAATTAATAGCCTATCTTCACAAAATGAAAATAGTATCCAAAAAGCAATTCCTGAGAAAGGTCATGTTATCAAGGTTATCTTGGAGCACAACGACTTAATTTGTTCTTTTTCTTCATTTATACATTTTCCAGAAAGAAATATTTTTATGCAAGGAAGAATCAACAATAAAAACAAAACAAGCAAGATTTCAAATGTTAAAAATATTCAAGGAAAAATAACCTTGAATTCTGAAGATTAAGTCCTGATCTAGAGATAGGTCAAAGTTAAAAATAGTCACCAACTTCAAAGGCACTTGGCTACTGGATTTCACTTAAATTAGAGAAAAATAAAGAACAAATCTCAAAATATGTATGTAACTTTAGTTGCCTGTACACCAAGTTTCATAGAAATTACGTAAAATTATGTGCAGCTTTAGAATTAACCTTATGACCCAGAAATGTCAATAAAGGAAAAAAATCTTCAAAAACTATGTTGGACACGCAGTGTAGAATTTTGAAGGTTTTAAATATAAAGAGGAAAAAATGCAAAACCTTGGCCTTTAAACTGAACTGTGACTTTGAAATATAGTTCAAACCAAGAAATATCAAGAAAATCCTTCAGCAACCCCCAAAGTACCAGCCTACCAAATTTAATTAGTATCAGCGAAACTCAACTTTTATTAATAATTCTGACAGAATAATGAATTTTTACGCAATTAACAATGAAAGTTAGTAATGAACTTAGGATCTGAATCATAACTCTTACTGTGTACCTTCCCTCACTTCTCTTGACATCTTAAAACTCTGACTACCAGGAATAAATTGAACTGGGCTTGATTAACGTGAACGTCAAACCATATTCATGGGGTAAAATGAAATGTGTTAAAATGCTAGTATTCGCTGCTTGCGTAAGAAAATAGATCAGCATTGCAGAAAATTTGCAATGTTGCCTGCATCATTTTTTACGTCAAGAACAGCTCCTACCCAGTCAGGTTAACCAAAACGTGCGAATACTGACGCAGGAATTACAAATAAAATAAACTTCGATAAACTATTAAGAATAAGAAGTGAATATACCTATGATAAACTCCCCTTAATAATTTTCGTATAAAATTGTACCATAAATGCATTAATGGTTTTGTAACTTGCTTTGATATTCTCTGTTAACATATCTCATTTACAGTTTTTTCCAACTTGTATTAAAGACAGATTTGTACAGTACCTTCAAAATTGAGATTGATAAAAGAAGTATTGTTGCTTGATTTAAATGCATTCAATCTCGTGTAACTATGTGGCAGCCTTGCAATGTGCACGAACATTAATTTTCAGAGAGCATTCAAATATAAAGATAGAAGTCCAACTCAAAATGATGGTTCAGTATTATATACATTATAAACTTTTAGGAAAAAAAAGTTTTGAACTAAATCAAGGGCATGTGAACGTCTACCATTTAAATATTTCATTTTACCAGGCATATCCAAATAACAAATAAAAGTGTATCCGAAGCTGTGCGTCTATCTTTGAGCGTCTCATTGAATGAATAACTATCGTTTCTCATAAAAGCAGTGATTCTAAAGCGCAAAATTTTTCTTTGAATAATGATAGTTGTGCGTAAATTGTAGGATAAATTGCGTGAGAGTAGGTCGCTGATTCAAACGTGCCTCTTTTGGTGGAAAAGCCAATTGTTTCTTGAACGGTATGCACTACCTTTCGCAAATAAAAGCGTGCCTTGGTTAGACTACCTCGTTGAAGATGAGACCACAGGCCCGACATAATCGCCTGCTTCCTAAAATCACCAAAGGTAACATCTGATTAGGTATTAGACAAAAAATTAATATTTACAGTGAAGAGTTCTGTAATTTAATTAAATTAAATTTAAAAATAAATAATACTCAGGTCCATTACTATCAAAAGACTTGCTGAAATTTCTTTACACAAAATTAAATAACACAGCATAACACTAATTTACCTTAATAACGTTCCTGAAAAATAATGTAGGTTAACCAGATAATCAACTAAGCCACTTTTAAAGAAAGTCTGAGTAAAATGAACTTTGTAATATACATTACATAGTTTTTAATCTATTTCCAAACCACAGGACATGAAAACTCTTAAGGACAAATTGGTAACCAAACAGAATTTAGAACTGTTATTTATACTTAAAACACATAAGTTCATTCTTATTATGCGATGAAAAATCCTAAGAAATGATAGCACTAGTGTATTTAAGTAGTCTCTTCGTCATCTCAAGTCTTTTTATCTAGTTAGGTAAACACGCTATTAAGGTTCAAAAATTGTGTGAAATATCTTGAAAGAGAATTTATTCTTTTTTTTCTTTTAGAGATATTGACTACATTAACCTTTGACTAAAGAGACTCGTCTTGTAATTTTCCACACAGAAAACCAAATATAATGTTACGATCACAATTCAGCATAAACCATAGTTTCCTAGATGCCTTAATCGCCAGTGCCATTGGCGAATAAGACGACAGAAAACTTACTATACAGTAGCAGCTGACAACGTCTGAAGGTAGTTTGTGCACATGGCAGTGGCAAATTGAGAATACCCTGAACTGTCTTGTTGGTCTTCGGTTGAGTTAAGAGTACCATTAGGTTTCTCATCTTCTGATGATGGTATTATCTCACCTTCTGATGATGGTATAGATATCTTATTTTGGTATTTCGGACACTGTAGGGGTGTCCAACAAGCATAAAGACGGGTTTATTCGAGCTTTCATGCAATCAGAGTGGTCATTTGTGAAAAACACAATCGGAAAAAATGAGAAACGAATAATAATGTTTTTGAATATTAAAACAAATGTTGGCCAATAATAATAACTAATGGTCAATTAAAAACAGAGAATAACAAACAGGTTTTAGAATACAACACCACTATTGTATTGTCATTGAGGGACAGACATTCAAACAACCCCACAGAGCCCCTAACAGTTTGGAGCCTAAAACTTGAAGCTCCTTTCTTGCCACTACCAGAACAACAGAGTCTGTATCAAGCTAAGAAACTGGCCTGTCAGTCATAGGATTTCACCTTGAATCTACAAAATTCAGTTTTCCAATTAACATGCAATATTTGGCTTCAGAAAGTTTCACTCTGCAAGTTTCACTTATGCTGCAAGACATGGGATCTGCAGTTGAGAGAAATTCAATTTTTCTTTTTGTTGTTGAGACCAGTAAAGTACAAGACAGATACCTTAATAAACTGGCCCCCCACAAATTTCACTGAAATGGCCACTTAAACGGTTTAGTTTTATCTGAAGTCAGTTGATTTTTTATCCAATGCAAACTGGCATCTCATGATGAGTGTGTGATACCACTGGATCTAATTTGTCAGTTAGAAGGATCTTTAAGAGATCCAAATCAGCAAGAAATAACCTAAATACAACGCATGTAGCCATCTTTGGTTGCCTGACTTAAGTTAGAGTCCATTCCTTAAGAATATTGTGTATTTACAGCTCCAAATTTCCTTCGCAGCTTTTAAGTAATTTGCCTACCTCCTCATCTATGGAAAAATTACCTAGAAAGAATAAGTACAGTTGATCTTCCACCTCATCCGAAGGTCCTCGCCCAGTAACAGAGAGGAAGTGCCTCTAAGGAACAGGTTTTACATGGAGTTGAGATCCTACAAGTTGTCTCATAGGCACTCCCCTAGAATGTACTTCCACTTAGACCTTGACGATACCATATGCAGATAAGGCAGAAGATTCAGTCCAAATAATCTCTTCCGAAAGACTGATAAGCAAATCAGAAGCACCAACCACCAGTCTAATGAAAATAAGCCCATTCTTTAGTATTGATGGTGTTTCCCAGTCTGAGGCGAATGAACAGTATCTGACTGCTCACTGTAGTAACAACAAAATAAAAGACAGTGACTCCCTTTGCTATAAGTACGACATTACAACTCTGGTGGTGTTTTTTTAAAAGATAAACTTACATATGTGGATCAAACTATACTACAACAAGTTTAAAATGAGCGCGGAAATTTCTTCGGCGCAATCGAGTTTTCTGTACAGCGTGTAATGTTGTATGAAACTTTCCGCCGCGGCCCATGAAACTCAGCCACGGTCCGGTGGTGGCCTGTGTTGTTGGAAGTACGATTATAGTGAACTTCAACCTTAAATAAAACAAAAACTACTGAGGCTAGAGGGTTGCGATTTGGTATGTATCATGATTGGAGGGTGGATGATCAACATGCCAATTTGCAGCCCTCTAGTCCCGGTAGTTTTTAAGATCTAAGGGCGGACTGAAAAAGTGCGGACGAACAGACAAAGCCGTCACAGTAGTTTTCTGTTACAGAAAACTAAAAAGAAAAAGATATTTTCATTCACTTTCATTTTTCAAGATGGCACCTGAATTAAAACTGCCAACAGTAATTAAGTGGATGATTTACTGGATATTTTAATTCTGCAATACCATTTGCTAAATGATCTGATACCTTTTAGCAAAGGCTATGACCACTTGTGATTGGGGTCAGGGAAATGAGCTGTTCCGCATTTCCATCACAATTCAGAACTTGTCCTGTGTCCTAAGCGCTTGTTAGGGGAGACTTTATACCGGAAGTTAAAGATTAATGTATCCACTCCATGTTTTGTTACTAATCATATGGAGAACACATTAAAAAAAAGTCATATTTTTTTGTTTGGTGGAGTTTTTATCCTACCTGTTTGAATGAAAATCATATACCAATTCAAATTCTTAACATTAATAGGCCTGAGTTTAACCAGCTGACCTCTTTATCGTAAGACAAACAGCCATTCTAACAGTTCTTTAATTTGTGGGTATTCTGGATTGCAATTCGCCAAACCTTCAAAGAGCTTCAATTCTTGCTAGAAAGCTCCCTAGTATTTGAGAGACACACTTTAAAACAGCTGACTGGTAAAGTATTGTCATATCCTTCTTTGTACTTATATATATATATAGTATATATATATATGTGTATAAATAAATAAATAAATAATTATATATATATACATATATTTATATATATATACAAAAATAAATAAATAAATAAATATACATATATAATATATATACATATATATATATATATATATATATATGTATATATATATATATATATATATATATATATATATATATATATATATATATATATATATATATATATATATATATATAATATATCAACATTACGCCATTACATGGGATATACAAAATTTCCCTTATAGCATGACTTCCGAGGAAGCGTTTTCAATGGATATTCAGTCTATCACGGTACTGACCGAACGCGGTGTTGCCAGATTTTATGGTGGATAGTGGATAAATTTCTCTTTCCAATATCACTTCCTGTGAGACCATTTATTCAATATTTGTCAGATATAAATTACCATAATTATTCAGTGTAGTCTTTAATGTATTAGATTTAAACTTCATACCTACGTTAAACAATGTAGCAGTATCATGCCAGATTCAGAGGTACAGATTATTATAATCCATTTAACTTTTGTTTTTTGTTTTACTCTGCCAGACTCTGAATTTATTTTTTTTCCTAACAATGGTATAACAAGGAATTCTTCCTTAATTTAAACAAAGTTCTGTCAATTTACTTAAAGTCTCAATACCTATACTCTTTTAATTTTAAGCGGCACTTTTTTAGATTTCGAAAGTTAACTAAAACACGAAATTCACTTCAGCTACAAATATTTAAGTTTCATAAACAAAAAATAGAACAAAGAGAAAGAGAAATAGAAAGGTACAAATGTTGCCCGTAAATTATGTTAATTAGCAATGGCCTCTAGGTGCGGAAATCATAATGGCCTTCAACTGTGCAATATAGACAAAACACAGTGCGACTGGTAAATGCAGCGCGAGAGAGAGAGAGAGAGAGAGAGAGAGAGAGAGAGAGAGAGAGAGAGAGAGAGAGGATAAAACCAACTGCTATGAGAGGAACGGGTTCGTCATCCCGGAAGATTACGACAAGCAGCTCTGATCACGAGTCGTGGCAACACTGTCACCGTTTAAAGGGACGCAACCGGGTAATCCACGGTCTCTAGTAAACCAACCATATCAGCCATGAACTGACAGTTTAAAGCTGGAATTCCCTTGGCATTCCAAGATACTTTCACCTCGTTTTCATCTAATACGAGAGTGAACCATATTGAAGCAAACTTCAATTTTAAAAGAACTCCCGTTTATGTCGTGAGCAACAAAAAATAATTCTCTCTCTCTCTATATATATATATATATATATATATATATATAATATATCTAATATATATATATATATATATATATATATATATATATATATATATATATATATATATATGTGCGTGTGTTTGAATCTACAAAAAAAGATACATGAGACCTTTTTACGCACGTCCCACATCTATCCTGTCTAACTGTCTTTTCCAGATAAACTAGCGCTTCTAACGGTCACTTATTAGAAATGTCTTCCTCCGATTCTAACGTACTTCTATGTAATTGTAGGCTTCTCCTCTTGTATTAACGAAAATATTCAAGTCTAACACTCCTTCTTGAGCTCTTAAAGTTGCCCATCAAATAAGTGTCAGCCCTAGGATGAGATGCACCTCGGGTCACCTCTGTAGCTTCGGCCGTAGGGTTGATTAGGATAAAGGCGACATCCCAGTGCCTAGACATGGTCTAACGATGGCCTGAATCTTAACCTGAGCGAAGACCATAAAAACAAATATAATAGGATTATCAAAATTATAAATGAACTCAATTACATGGTTCGCTTTATACTGTAGAAATGCTCTGCCGAACATACGCAACTAAAATTTAAATACGACTAACAAATAATAGCTTAAAAAATATTACATTTTGATGTATATAAATAAATGCATTGTTACTTTAAAATAGGACTTGTACTTATGAACTCAGCGTAGTGATGGGGTACACAACAGCATGGGCATCCTGGAAGAAACTAAGAGTCTCTCCTGTCACTATCGGATTTCAGTTCCAACAGGAAGCCCAGTGAAATCGACCTGGCAAGGGAAATATGACTCTGCCAACTGCCGAACGAGATAAGAACTGCCCTTACCAGTGCCGATGGAACACTGTTGGTGGACCTCCTGATGAAGGCAGGTGAGTTGTGGAAGGCCTCAAAAGCCTCAAAACATGTAACACTCAACACATATAAAGCCAGAGAAGACCAGTACCAGAACCAAGACAACATTTGAGTAACCAAAGCTAACACCATGCAAAAGCGCCTCAACAGGCAAAGGCAAAATGGAAGCCCACACTGACCCCATTCTTGCATAAACCACCAACGTTTCTCAGGGCACCATGCAACTGAACCCTGGGTACAGATGGAGGGAAAACGATCTGGGCTGCCAACCCCAGGCATTATTGGTGGGCCACTGAAGGCCACCCAATGCCAACCAATAACTTTCGGCCACCAGGCACCCCATCCCAGTAGCCACTGGACCCTTATTCTCTACTTCTCGGAGAATAAATATCCAAGAGGTTTCTTCATCACTGATGTCCACACTCCCCTGTTGGGTGCTGACTTCCTTCGAGCTACAGGTGGTTTTCATCTCTCACTGCCCCTTTGCTCTGGCGTCTTTACACACAACACCACACCAACCCTACCAGCCGTCCGTCTCTTTGATATGTAACACAGACCTACACACCATCCTACATGGACTACCAGACATTTTCTAACCCCATTAACTACCACCTAAAACTGACAGACCACCCAATCCTCTCAAATTCCTCTGCCAACCATTGTTGAAACTAGCTACTATTAAAAAATAAAAAAAGGCTAGAAGGAAATGGAACTGATTGGCCTTAGCTAGAATAGTTCCGACCTATGAGGCTCCCCACTCCACATGGTCAAAAAAACTGATGGCAGATTGCAGCATCTCAGTCTATAAATGGAACCTGACCACTACCCACTTCCAAACATGGCATATATCGGCTTTACCCAACACGGTGTAAGAATGTTCTCCAATTTCGACCTCATGATAGGCTACTTTCACATCCCTCATGCAGAAATTGTTTTTGGTGAAACCATTTTCATGCCAGGGAAACTTTTCCCCTATGACAACTCTAGAAAACAAAACAAAGACCTATCAGGACTTTGGAAAACCATCAGAAAACATCACCTGTGAAAACAAACATACAAAGATACAAAGAAGCAATATATGCTGAAGAACCTGCATACAAGCTGGCCTGTATTTCCGAGAAACGAAGCCAACAAACCCCCTGATCCCCTCCCTTATATAGGGGTCACTACCCTATCATGCAACAAATTAATAAAATGTTAAAAACATAGATATATAGGCAAAAGGGGCTGGGTCTCAATTAACAGGGTGAAACCAGCATACCTCCAAGATGAAAACAGCCTTCCTCCCCATCAGCCTATCTAAGATCAGGCACCAAATCCAACTACGAAGAAAACTAAATTTATGATAAAAATAAATGTATAAAAGCAAACTGACACCTTAGAAACATCCTGAAAAGTCAAGAACAGTTGTGTGTACATCAAATCATTTTATATATATTGGTACAGTATTCAGTTTAATTACAAACTAGTACCTCATCAAGAAAGTATTTTACAGAGTAGGAATGTGAAACAGTTACATATATATATATATATATATATATATATATATATATATATATATATATAATATATATTTTTGTATAAAATTTTTATTCTTCTTTGTCGACCTAGTACCGTATCCTCTTCCAGGAAGGCTTTGCCCCCATATTATCTTTATTATCATTCAGAAGATGAAACCTATTCATATGGAATAACCCCACAGGGGCCAATGACTTGAAATTCAAGCTTCCAAAGAATATGGTGCTCATCAGGGAGTAAGAGAAGGTAAAGGGAAATACAGAAAGAAAAGATCTCACTTATTAAAAAGGAAAAAAATAAATTAATAAAAAGATAAAACAATATCAAAATGCAAGGAAAATAGCATTAGGGTAGTAAAGCATTGTATCTTCACTTGAACTTTTGAAGTTCCAATTATAAACATCCACTGCACAATTGTGTGAGGAATAAAGGACCTCTGAAACTGAGAAGTGCAACAGAGAGGCACATTTACTGCTTATCAGTGCTGATATTCAGCGAAACTGGTTGCTCTAGGAAGCGAAAGGTGATCAGGGATCAATTGTGAATGTGAAAGATCTCTATTACAATACAGTTTACATAAACCCTCAGCAATCACTTCCACAGACCTTATCAAACTTGCATAAAACTTTCCTCAAACCGAGAAATCTTCAAAAAGTTCTCTCCATCCACCGAGAACTACATTTACTTCAGACAGTGTCTCCATTTGCACTGTGGTGAAACTGGCCATGAATAAAAAAATTGATCTAAAGTCCTACAAATAAAAAAAAATAGAGATATAATATAATGACTTGACCACTGCAATTACTTTATTCTTGCCTTTGATGTTCAGTAAATTTTTCAACACTTCTTATTAATAACTCCAAGTTTGTGATAAGTAGGGGCTCTACAGGAGTTCTTCAGTCAAATATAGTTTCCACTTTGAATTTTAATATTTTCAAGAGCAAGTGGAATAGGCATGCATTTCATTATATAAAACAGGTAACCATCACATATATGTATCTGTTGTATATGTTGTAAACAACATTAGTGATAAATGAGCAAGGGCAAATTACTTTTTTTTTTTTTTTTTTTGAGGGGGGGATTGGGGAACCATGTAAGTGAACCAGCTTCATTGCCAAACCCAGGTTTAGCCACCAAGTTTGGCAGGCGCTCACAGCCCACGCCCACACATCACTTGCTCCACCACCACACATTCTTGAGACCATGCCGGTGTCACATAACCTGTAACCACTCTTCAGCCTGCAGGCCATTTTAAAACAGGTCACAGCCAGCTAATAAAGCCAGCAGTTTGTTTGCATCTCTTGCATATAGTTCCCTTGCAAACTCTGTTGTCACCTTTCTATTTATGATCTGGAACATATCTATATGTGCTAACTTCTTTTTGCTTTCTTCCCAGATCATAAGTTGCATATGTTCTCAACAACTGACATCTTTACAAACTCAGGCCAGGCAGCTGCACAAACAATATGGTTTTCATTAAGGTCTCTCCAACATCCTATGAAAAGAGACCAAAAAATTCTTCTTGACACAGAGTAAATGCTATGGAGCCTACCAGTATCTCCCAGAACCCAGTGCATGCTTGAATCCCAGCTGTACTTTTTCAGCCTTCAAAATGGGTGGCCCGTGTAACCTCAGCAACAAAATTGCAAACGATTTTCATCAATATATACCTTATTCATCAAAATTTCTGAAATTAAATACATATCACTAATTTTTTTCCTAAAAATCAGTATTGCTTTTAAATCTCGTTTTCCTCCAACTTAAATATTTTTATATAGAAATTAGCTCTGTAATACTGATGTATACATTAATGAAAACAGTTAGAATAACAGTTAGCCTAAAACTAAGTTGATCTGAAATGTTGGACAGTTTCGCAGTATCATTTTGGTGCTCCATAATCCTCACAGATTAATGAGCTCTTGTAATTTGTACATAGTATATTTTTGTTAAAAGTTTTCGTTAAGCTGTTTCTCACACCCATTGATTTAAAAGATTCAGTAATTCTTACTCTTGAAAAAGTAACAAGTCAAAGTGAAAGCTATGAATATTTGACTGAAATACATGTGCAGAACTACTAAATGTGATTAGCCTCAGGTTATGAATAACAAGCGCAGGGAAACTTACACCACACTGAAGGCAGGAGAAAATCATTGTGCTTTTGTATCTTTTGTTTAATTTGTAAGACTTTAGACCCATATTTTTTGTGCCTGGGTAGTTTCGTCACAGTTCAACTGAAGACATACTGTTAGGTGAACGAAGAGCAACTGAAGACATACTGTTAGGTGAACGAAGAGAACTTGTTGAAGGAAACAATGAAAAAGTTTAAGAATGGAAGGACACCATGAGTTGACGTAATTACACGCGAGACGCTACAGCATGGTGGTGACACTTGACTGAGTGACTGTTCAGGGTTGGTCAGGTATGTTTGGATGAGGGAGAGGTACCAAAAGAATGGGTCAGATAGGTATAATCATTTCAGTGTATAGAAATAAATGTGATTAAAGAGATTTATGAACTACAATGGTATACGATACCAGAATTAAGTAGGATTTTGAATAAGGGAGTGAAAGAGTTGACACAAGGATTAATAGAGGAAGAAGAGTATGAGTTTAAAAAATAAAAAGGATTGTTTGGCTCGAAAGTTTTAAATGGTACAATTAGTAATGATAGGATTAGTGGGTTATTTTTTTAGAACAATTAAACATTCCCATAATGGAACCGAAGTGTGCAATAGAATGTGTGGACATTAGAGCAGCTGGTTTAGTCTAAAATATGATCTGAGACAGGAGTGTTTAATGCATTCATGACTGTTTAATATCTTTATGGATGGTGTGCATGTATGATATTATTATTATATTATTATTATTATTATTATTATTATTATTATTATTATTATTATTATTACTCAGAAGATGAACCCTATTCTCATGGAACAAGACCACAGGGGCCACTGGCTTGAAATTCAAGCTTCCAAAGAATACTATGGTGTTCATTCGCAAGAAGTAGCAGAAGGCAATGGGAAATACAGAAAGAAATCAGTTATTATAAAAAAAAAAAGATAAATGGACAAATTAACGAATAAATCAATAAATATGTAAGTAAATTATTAACAGGCAAGATGAATTGTATTAGGGTAGTAAAACACTACATCTTCGCTTGAACTTCTGAAGTTCCAATTGCACGACATCCTCAGGGAGATTGTTCCAAAGTCCAACGGTGTGAGAAATAAAGGACCTCTGGAACTGAGAAATTCGACAGTGAGGCACATTTACCGCATAGTGGTTCTGCTATTCAGCGAATCTGGTTGCTCTCGGCAGGAACAGGGGATCGGGGATCAATTGTGAATGTGAAAGATCTCTGTTAAAATACAACTAATGAAAAATTGATAAAGAGACCATCCGTCGACGGTGAAGACGCCCTGTGCTCGGTAGTCAAGTATGTTATTGATGTTCTTATACTCCAAATAACTTGGTTTTTCTAACTTGGTTTTTCTTCGCCATAGAAA
>NC_089760.1:7615000-7627500 GCF_040412425.1 Macrobrachium rosenbergii | reverse complement strand
TCGTTAAGGAAATTCCTCGATTCAAAAAGCAAGCCACTTCTTGGCATACAAATACTAGGTCACCGTAATACTGAGAATTATGAAAGCCTGTGAATTTGGCCTGAGCACATACCGAAGGGAAATTAGGAGTGCTTACGAAAGGTTTCATATTAAAAAACGGAACAAAAATAGCGCATTAGGAATTAGCCTAACAACATGCGGAAATTATGACGCATGTGTGTTTGGACGTATCCTAATTTGATTTCACAACGCACACGAGTCTAGAGAAGAGAAAGTTAAAACTTCGGATTTGTGATGCTCAAATTCTACGAGAATGCATTAGAATCAAAATTTATAATATTAACTTTCTCCATGAAAAAATAATATCGAAAGGACTACAGTAAGAATAGCAAGACTCAGAATGGTATTATATACCAGGAAACCATGTTATGTTTATCTCAATGTAAAAACACATCAAAGAATAGAAACTAATTCTCTTTGGAAGGGGAATAGAATTCTTTGTATAATCAAGCATGTTTCTATTATTTTATACAGAATCACAGTGAGTTGTTATTATCTCTCAACTGAAATATTCAGTATTGTTTAAGATTACATCCACCCTGCCATGTCTTCATTACAGCAACTCTGTTACTAAAATAACCGAGAAGCTTAAAAAGCCCTATTTACTTTCTGAATTAGGAAATAGTTCCAAAGACGAAAAGGTCGTTAAAAATTAAGGTAATAATAATTTGTTCTTAAAAAACTCATCTTTGAAGTTGCATTGAATTCTCTTTTATTCTCCAAATTATCTTCCCTAAAACCATTCAAACTGAACTCCGCAATGTCCATCCGGATAAACTAACAATCAATTTTTCATACTGTGGGAAAAGGCAAGACTTGGTTTTTACGGTAAACTCACATGGATGCCGACAGCAATGGAAGGAAAATTTACAGGAATTTATATAAAATAACAATCTTTATGATGTACCACTTACGAGAACGGCTAGGTAAAACAATTTATTCCTGCTATTCTTGTTTCATTTAAAATAGACGAAGAGGATTACAAAAGACTCCAGTAACCACGAACTACAAAAGACAGGACGAGGTTAAAACAATTACACGAAACGAGAAGTCCAGCCTTACATATAGGTAAGGGCAGCAAAGGAAACAACAGCTATTCAAGCATTGGTGTTGGTGAGGGACCCATTAAGGCACGGGAACCTAACGTAAGGGATAACACAGGCTGCAACGGTGGGGGGTGGGGGGTGTGGGGGGGAACCGAAAGTGCCAGACGTACAACTATAGAGAGCGCCATAGACGTCACATTCCCATAACACAAATCTCTCAACTGAAACGGCAGGGGAACAAGGTTAGCGGGAAAGGCGGCAGAGGCAGTTTCCGAAAAGAATTCAGTTTTGGAGTTTCTCTTGAAAAGCCATTTTCTTTAGTTTCCATTATTATACCAATATAGACTATAATATAGTACAGATATACGATGGAAGCTCCAATAAGGGTTAATTGACCTTTCAGAGGTGTTATTATTCTTGTATGTGAATATTCCATTTGAGCCCATTGCGGTTATTTTCACTACCTTGGTAAAACAACTGAGTTAAGAGTTTATCCTTGATTGTAACAGAAAGCCCAAACTTTCAACATGGTTTACAATAAGCTTGCATACCTTTATTAAACTCCCAATTTATCATAAATAATTTTAGATAAATTTGGCGGTTGAGGGCTACCTGACAGGCAATTTTCCCGGCAATTACAGGTTTCAGTATGTTATGGTCAGCCCTTGAACTTCACGTTTCTATGGTATGTTAGTCAAAATATAACTTTGGATTTGTTGAGATAATATATGTACAGTATACTTTATATATATATATATATATATATATATATATATATATATATATATATATATATATATATATATATATATATATATATATATATATATATATATATAGACAAAATTCAAGAGAATGTTCATATATTTATATGTTTTAATAATTAGTCATGATATCTTATATATATATGATATCCATCACTGTATATTACTCCTCCGCTCCTTACAGACAAAATTCAAGAGAATGTCTACCAGCTTATTTTATGTTTTAATAATTGAGTGCATTTTGACTGTCTTGCCCCAAAGCTTCACAGTTAAGTATATGTATATCTTAGTATCCATCACTGATTAAGTAGCTCTCCTAGGGCTGGCCCCTTAGGCGAACAACCAAATTGGTTACCTAGCAACGGGTTCTACCAGCTTATTAGCATCCATTCTCATTATACAAGACTTGAGCCATCTAAAAACACTGATGCATTTTGCACCTATGCTCAACCTTTCGAACTTGCCCTACTGGTCTTCACAACTCGCTCACCCAGCGAGGGTTATTTCAAATCCTCTGCAATACAGTACAAAATCAATCAACCTCAAAAACTCCAACCATTTTCTTTTCATTTAAATTCAACTTCCACTCCTCCACATAGTAGAGCTAGCTCAAGAATCCCTTCATATATTCTAGTTCTGACGTCCATTGCCACTCCCTGGTACCTTCACTGTCTTAATTCGCCTGTGACTTACATCTTCTCTCATTCTGCCATCATTGGTAATACTTACTCCCAAAAGCCAATTAACTGCTTCCATTCTTCAACCATGCATATTAAGATTAATTGTTCTACCTTCTTTGCTTCCATTTACCCTGTAATCCTTCATTTTCAACCTTTTATGCTCAAATTTCTCATCTTGGGAAAACTTTCGAGTTCTTTCACAAGCTTCTGTATTTCATTTCTGCATAATTCTTTGTCTCATCTTTCATCTTCATCTTTATGCACAGAATCAATAGCAATTATCAGCCATTAATTCAAAACCTTTCTCTCGTCCATCCAGGCCTTTCACACCCTGGCTACTAACTCAGTCACACTTTCATAACCTTACCATAGTGTCTCATTTATATTTCTTGGTGTATTTGCATTTTCAGTTTTAATTAACATTCTCAAATTTACGTTAACTTTTTCCACTCTAGCATCATTCAGTTCTCCCTCCCTTTTTTTTTTCCTACATTTAGCAGACCACAAAAGTACTCACTCCATTGAATGAGACTGTGCTCATTCCTGAAAGCATCTCTCGATTTGCATCTTTCATTATGATAGTCTATATTCTTCTTGCATGAAATTCAAGGCATGAAAAACTTATTCTTCGTGGAAATTTTGCTCACAATGCTCCATATATATACATACATACATACAGACATATATATATATATATATATATATATATATATATATATATATATATATATATATATATATATATATATATGTGTATATGTATATATATATATATATATATATATATATATATATATATATATATATATATATATATATATATGTATATGCCAGTGTGTGTGTGTGAAACACTAGAGATTAATAAGTCTGTTGACGTATGATGGAGACACGACATGACCACTAAAACAGCATGAAAAGCAAAAAATGAAAAGACCGGTAGGCTTCGCCACCTGCATCCCTGGCGATATCTAATAAACGTAAAGCACCGCATTAAAAATACCAATTCTCAGGTTAACACGCCTTATATTCACGCAGAAAGTTAACGAACTGCTCATGACTTATACATTTATATAAGAAACTCTCGTAGTTAGTTAAATCACAAGTCAACTTTCAGAGCCTGTGCTTTCAAAATCTTGAGAAATAAACGGTAAAAACTGAGACTCCGAGTTCTTAGAACCTGCACTTCCCGCCAAAAAAAAAGAAAAAAGAAAAATGCAAATCCAAATAACAAAAACGGAATACCAGATGAATACACTCAGGTGCAAGGGAACTTCAATACATTCTACATTTTCTACATCTTGTAAAATAGTGGACGTGTCAATATGCTAGGAAGTTTTTAACTGTTAAGTGAAAGAGTATTCAGCTCAAGCGTAAAAGTTAGCACTTGCCCATGTGAAGTGTGGAGTTTTTTAAAACATCCATCTTTCATGGAATCGCTTCTATTACGAAACTTTAGGACAGAATATTTCCAGGGATTCGATAACTTTATGTTGCATCCGAATTCAGGCAGAAGTACAAGGTAAGCCTCATTCGCGGAATTTGAACTTATTCCAAAAAGGGAAAAAAGTGGCAGAAAAAGTACCTGATCATTTTGGCAAATAGTTTTAAAATAGATTTTTTAATACAAAGGCTAGCTTTGTCGATGACCCCGTTATTGTGACGTCAATATGACAAATGCCCAGGCGTATCTCGTTTAGGACAAAGAAAGAAGAGATTAGAGGAAACATTATCACCTGATGGAAAGGATGCCACATGCTCAATAAAAACAATATTTTTTAGGGCAGGTTAAACGAAGACAGGAAATTAATCACAAACCTTGGTAGCAGAGACAAAAAAAGACTGTAAACCAGGAAGCTCTATGATATCTGATTAAGTCAGAATTTTTGTGGGGATTTTTCGGACGGATGTCATCCGGCTGTCTTAGAGAGAGACAGAGAAGGTCTGTATTCCTGCACCCAATGAAACAGTGGCTAAAACTGCATTAATATATAATCAAAACTGAAGGCACCTTGGAGCAAAGCGAAAGAGAATTTTGAGCAAGAGGTGAAGTGAGGGCCAGGAATGATACTAATGTAAGACAATATCTCCAAAAACCGTCAGGGCAAGGGCACCATAAAATTGTAAAAACTAGAATGAGGAAAGGGCCTCGCAACAGCTACATAAAGAGTGAAATATGTGAGAGGCAGAATTATGACTACTCTGAGAAAGCTTGGAGTAACCAGAAAAATCTGGAGATTTTGGCAGAAATTGGGTTCAGTTAATTTACACCTAACAATCTGACAAGTTGGACGTTTTTACAGTCATAACTATGCCTGTACAAGAAATTTTTCTTTAAAGAGAGTTTTCACTTTTTTTTGTGGGAAGGGGGTTGGAGTAAAAGTTTAAGATATCAATGGATCCTGTACATTTTAGTATATAGCGCCAAAAACTCTATTTGTGAGGGACTTCTAATTTCTGCCGACCACGATTAATTTACTCATCAGTTGAAAGGTAAAGATAACGTTCTCGGTATGGATTTATAACTCTTCAAGAACTGCACTGAATGATACAATTCTAATAAATTGTGGAGTGGTTAATAATGTCTTGGGGAAATAAAATCGATAAAGGGCCGTCAAAAAAAAAAAAAAAGTTTCCACACACAGAAATTACTTTTTCACGAATTTTTCAGACCCGTTGGCAAACATTTTAAAATATTGGCAACGTTACCGCACATGCAAAACACAAAAGGACAGGTGTGTACAACAAAGATGTTGAAAAACACTCTTTTGGCATTTGACGATCAAATATTTCACCCAACCCCTTTTAAACCCTCGCGGACCTCCATTGAGATTTTCATACGAGGAGCCATATTCGAAACAGAATTCAATTCCCCGCGCAGTCAACATGCTCCTCATAAGTGTTTTGTCTATATATGACATAGACTAGGATATATGGGGAAATATGGAATCCCCTCTTCATTCTTCGAAACTTTGAGTGAATTTCTATATGTACTTTTATTTAATAAAGCAACGAGGATGAATCGTGTTCTCTTTCACTTTCTTTCCTCTTGCCTTGTGTATTAGACTTAATTCTTTTGAAAAACGAAATTTATTTTTCCATCAGCCATGACGTTTGAAACGTGCATAATTATGGAAATTATAAAACGTCAGTTCATATTGCCTTCCCGTTCTCTACTGCCGTCATTCAACTTGTTTAAAATCGAGGAAATCAAACCTCGTGAAATACATAGGCAAAACTTTATTATTTTAGTTGGCGAATATTCTAAAAACATCTGGTTGTGTTTCCATATCCAAATTTCTCCCCTCTCCTATTGCTGAAGCCATAAATGGGATTTATCAGTTCCTACTAGAAATATCACGCTCATATTTTTTGCGCTCCAGTTTGTCTTTATGCATATTAAAAAGCACTAATCCAAAATACAGTTGCATGATAAACGATTCAGCATCCTTATCGTTAAATTTCTTTTTCCCTTTATTTTTAGGGATTCCCTTTATTTTTAGGGAAGGGGGGAGGAGGGTGCGGGCTAGCGATAGGGCGTGGGGGTGATCATGCAATCTCGCTCCTGCAAACATGATCCTGGCCACTGCCCTCTAGCGGCATGTCGTCTAATCCTGTTTTCTTGATTCCCCTAATTTTTCCCGCTGTTAAGAAGAGGTCTTTCTTTTTCTTCGGTGTTAAGGGCCCTTTCTCCATCTTATCCCTCTTATTTTCTTCCTTTGGACTTCTGCTTGATGTTGTCTGTTCGTTTGAAAATAGAGTCCTCTTTTATATTCTGAGAAATTACAAAGTTATAAAATTATTTTTCTCATTGTGGATGATGGGTTCATTCATGCCGGAATGAATGCGGAGAAATTTCCTATATTTATACAAGATTATGGATGATACTGGTTACTCCATGAGAACTGTTCATATCGACTTTGCCAGGAGATACAGATAGGGCCAATAAAAAGGAAATCTTGAATTACAAATTACCGGCAAATTTGATACAGACAAGCATTCGAACGACTACTCACTCTTTGATAAAATCACTATGTGAAAGAGAGCCTTCTGATTAATTGCTACCAATCACGGAGCAGTCTTTTTCTTCTTTTTTTTTTTGCATTCTGTAGACAAAAGCCTCGTTCATGTCAGTGTTCTAACATAAAAATTTCCAGACAGTTATCGAAAATGTCTTAAATATTGTGCACCACTGCCATGTCCTCGTCGAGTTGTGAGTAAAGATTCAGAGACACCTGGCTTGTTATTGTGTTTTTAGCGTCAGACACCCATCTGTAAGCGTATATAATTTATAACCACACACGAGAAGTGAACTAGCATAACGCTATCTTTCTCAGCATCCGTCTGAAATATGTGCTGACAGGACAATTCTGAAAATTAGTTCTAATCTGAAAAATCAGAGAGAAGGAAAATGTTATTGAGACATAAAATGCATTTCAAAATTGTCCACATTTTATTCATTTTGCAGGGTAAAGATAAAATGAGGCAATTTAACGATTTTTCCAAATTAACTCCAGTTTTAGATATCTAAACTGAATGACTAATTAAACGTTCTTTTTGTTTTTATTCCAAGTGAAATGTACTTGAACTGGCGTTAATGGATATTACTGAGTTTCTTGGAGTTCTTTTGATTATGTTGGAATGACAGCTCTCATCGTAAATATTAGATTTATTAAAACTGCCCAAATCAGAGTTTGATTTTACCCTTAATAACTCTTTCTGGTCCACCTACAAAAAAAAAAAAAATAATAATTTCTTTTTAGAAGGTTCTTGAGCATTTGCTTCATTATTCTTGGCTTTGATGAGATTGTATATCGAGTATCATGCTTGACATCGTCATATAAAATGCTTATGATTTTGTCATAAAAAATATTTTACACTGTTTTGTACTCGGCAAACTGTATAAACTGTTAAACCCCTTAGTTTTGTTTAAACGCAGAAATAATATGAAGATTTACTCTAAAACACTGCACAGTTTTAATATTAATGCGCGTTGATATTTTACGAGAACATTATAATTTTCATGTTCCACATGCGGAATTTATTTGCCCCTAAATAAGATGGGACAAATTTGAACCTAAACGCATTACGACATTAGTCTCGGTAGCTCTGGAAGGACTTAAACTACTTTAGTAACCGTTATAGCACCTATAATCCAGCATAATTACCAACAAGATAGTACCGACGGATCAACTTATGTTGTTATAGTTATTCATCTGTTAAAACAATATCTAACAAACGCAGTTTTAAGAATCCTGACAGAAACACCGGAACAGAAAAAAAAAAACATTTACAAACCTGCTGCCCATACCTTCAGAGGCGTATTGGCGATTATTGTAATTAACTAGCCACGAATAAAATACACAACGCCTAGGAGAGTTCAGCTCAACAAAACTAAGGTATACCATTTTTCAATTAACGAATGAAAAACACAACGCCTGGTTCAACCAAAACAGAACGGCCATTATTCAAAACGTAGACAGAAAGCCTCTTGCTACCAAATAATAAATACTTCGTGCTCAAATATTTACATCATCAACACTAAATACGTTAGGAAAAGAAGGGCCCGGCTCGTAAATTGCCTAAGTGATCTGATTAGCAATGGCGTGTAAATACATACGGGTTCTTTTTCTTTTAGCTGATAGGTAAGATGGGTGAAAGAAGAATGAGGGCAGTTAGCTAGCTAACCATGGTAGGGAATAGTTTAGAAAGTTAAAAATTAGTAAGAGTAATGTAAAGTGTGGTTTGGCCACAATTTTATTTAGATAAATGTACAATTTTTCTTATTATGGCCTTAATATTAACATATTACAAAAATGATTTTGCATTATATTGGCATAGTGAATTGTACAGATATATACTTTTAATGTTATTTCTCAGATGAAGTTTCAATTTTTCTTATTTTCAACAGTATACTTCCGAATAATACACCTTTTTTTTTTGCTGGTTTTTCCTACAAGATACGATCTTTCATTGTCAGATGCCCAGAGGGCTTAGGTTTCCGTCCTTTGTAACAGACAATGGAAAGCTGAAGTTTGTATTAGTCATGTAAAAAAGAAATGGAAAGTAAGATATAACCTCAGTTCCATGATTCCTGGAGCTGAAAGAAGTTTGTTCACAATTTTTTCTAGGTACTTCAAAACGAGCAAAGATTTTTGTTACAAAACTAAAGTTTCTTCATAAGGATTGGTTTACCCACGCACCCTTTCTTGACAAAATTTTTTTTTCTGAGTGTGCGAGAGAGTAAACAGAAGGAAGAACAGGAGATAGGAAATAAATAAGCAGTTTCCAGGAAAATATAATTGTAATCTGTTTTCTTTACAAATGACAAGGCTTATAAAGGGGGAACCTATAAAAGTTATGTGGGTATATAAATGATTTCTCCTAATCTTCTGCGTTATACGCCTTTTATGGCAGCCTTTCTTCCGTCAGTGCGTCGCCACAAAGGAGGAAAAATAAACCTGCAAAATGGTGAGTAGAGGAAGGCTTTGCGGTAATCAAAGACGAATGAAGATAAAAGTCACTTTGCAAAGAAGAACTTTGTGTCTATGAATTACTAGGAATAAACCTACAAATGTTTCCACCCCTCAAAACACGGAGAGAGAGAGAGAGAGAGAGAGAGAGAGAGAGAGAGAGAGAGAGAGAGAGAGAGAGAGAGATCTGTTAATGGGTTAATGGAACATAACCTTTCTTTGGACGGTAGGTCATATATTGTTTACGGAGTGACAATTTCTTTTCATTTATCACGATTACTAAGGTAAATGACCGAGCGAGCACGCTTGAAGAATTGCTTTAAAGAGGAAGAATTGCTCTGAACGATCCAAATAAATTACTCCTACTACTGACCCTCGAAAAGCAAAGGTTGACATTACATTTAGAATTCATACATAATAAAAATGGCGTAGTTACACAGCTGCTTACAGGCTTCAGGTTCGTTCTCTCTCTTCCTTTCTCCCTACGTTATGCTATTCTTTTTCTATTTGCCATGTATCACAACAGAATTTCCTCCCCCTTTCGTAACATACTAGATGAAGGAATAAAAACATGAGCAAAGCCCACTTTCGATTCGCCTAATCCCTTAGGCCCTCGGGCGGTGGTGGGTAAGTTCGTAAGTGGAGGTGAGCAGCCAGAGAGGCAAGAAGAGAAAGGGGGTATTTCATTCAGTAATGTGTACAGTGTGCTTGTGAATGCGTACTGTAGGTTCAAATGGCTTTAAAATATTCATGATCCAGAAAATATCAAAAAGATAAAAAAAAAAAATCATATATTTTATAAGACTTTTACAGTATAAGACGGTACTGTAATAAGAGGCTAAAAATGCGAAGCCCGTGAAATTTCTTTTTCCATGTGCCAATAACAAAATTTTTCTACACGCCTTTTTGGCTGTATCACTAGCTAAACCTTTCACCGTAGAAACCGTGGTGTGGAGCCAGACCACAGACAGATATGCGAGAGAATTTAGAAAGTTTTACACTTGTCATCAAGTGCAGAGGCTGATTTTGGGAGTTGAGGAATTTGATTGTAAAGCCAGCAGTGACAGGAGAAGAGTTAGGTAGTATGCATCCATTTGGGTAACAAAGAGCAGGATACTGTAAAGGTTGACACGTATGTCAGTGACAGCCACAGTTCTGTGAATGTCAACGCAAGTTCATGGACAGCAGTCAGTCATCAACAAAACACTGACTGGTTTGTCAAATGACCAAATAATCACTTTTTTATGAAAATAACAAAGGACTAAAATAAATTATAATTGCATATGTAGAACCAATCTCCCGCATACCTACTGAAAAAAATATATAGTTACAGAGAGGCACAAGCAGTTTCTGTATTATGATATCAAATATTTTTAAGCGAGTGTGTACGTGTATTGGCACCAGTCATGATGTCCCTTCCATAATTAAGCATCATTCCAGTCTACAGCTCCATTTCTAATAGTTTACCTATTAAATGTCAAAATAATCAACCTTGTGTAATTCTTTATATAATAATGTTTTAGCTTTGAATAAAAGGAAAAATAAGTATTGTCTCGATGTCATGAAAACTTTAAGTGACTTAAAAAGACCACATAATTCACACCATTGGATGTTCATGTATATAACTAAGTTTAAATGTGATGCCTAAGTTCTAATCTTTATTTTAGCCATTTAAAGATGCAAATTAGTCTTACATGCCCATATTTGTAATATTTCTCTTGTAAATTGCCCTCCTTGGTTCCCTTCTCAACAGGACTGAATCAAAGACAAAATTAATGATCTAATTAATGACTTTGCAGGTGGTTTTTGTCATTTTTTTACTGGTACTACTTTGACTATGTCACCATGCAGTAGAAGAAAGTACCACTTCCCTAATAAGTCCAGTAACCCCAATTGTGCCTCCCTAATACTGATTTTTTCTGTTGCCTACACATTTTCACCTTTGAAAGGTAACATTCTAGCTAGCTACCTTTACTGTTCATAAACACTTTCTCTTTTTCCTCCCTCTTCTTCATTAAATGGTAACGTTTGTTAAACAAAACATTTTGGTAGTGTATTGTGTCAAGTTTTACATGAAAAGGGCATAACTATAAAGTAGGTTCTGTTATGGGTGAACTGAATATTGAAATATGTAGATTAACTGTTGAAATCAGTAGAGTACCACGGCATTTTCTTTTTTCTTCAAACACTGATGAAATATTTTGCCCTCAGGATCATTATACAGTAAACCTAGAGATACACTTCAAATTTTAAAACATCTGAGGCAAATGCCACAACCATGAATGTTTCCCTTTCAAACAATATGTTCCCACTACACCCTATTTGAGGTTATGCATTAGGGCTACAACGAATTTTAAAGACAAACGGAGATCTGTATAACCTGGAAACTGAAGTCGAGTCATTCTCAGTTATCTTCGCTAAATGTTTTCATTGGGGGGATATAAGTTACAGCTGTGAAGAATTGACTATAAAAACAAGACAAGACCCATTTCCACAACACTTGTGTGTGCTGTACTATAAGGTATAGGAGACACTAGATTTGGTTTTCCTGATCGACACTATTTTGTCACTTTTCTTAGCAAATCCATGCAACATGTTAGAAAGGTTTCCAGTCAGTGTTTCACATGCACAAAAGAACTACCAACAGTAACCCTCCGTTACTCAAGAGATTTTCTGCTTTCAAAGTTAGTAAAAGCTTCTTTCTTGAACTCAAAATAATAAAAGCAAACCTTTTTCTATTGAAGACCGACGTTAGCCTTGATAATTAGACCAAGCAGTTTTAACTGGAGTCCCATATTGAATCCATTCTTGTAGGCTTTTGTTTAAGATCAGGCAGATGGTCAACATGTTCAATATTGTTGAATAAAGTGTAGTTGAAGAATTATAGATTCCGTATCAGCCAGTATACAGTACTGTCACAGTGCCTAAACAGGGAGGTGTTGTTTAATTCAAGAGAAAGGGATTTGGTAATTACCAAATCAAAATTTAGTTACCATATTAACTTAGCATAAAGAAAGCTGTTTGCAGTAACATTCATAAACAATCTTTGCACACTGACATCCACTTGAAGAATCAACTGGATGGACAATTTACATGTGCAATAGAAAGTCCAAGTCTTGAATTGGTTGCTTCCAATTGCTAATGGTAACTATAGCTACAAGCAGGGGATAGCATATTGTTAGGCATCTTTGGCAAAACTAAGGCACGAATGATAGCGGGCGATGTTTTGAGTGGATTAAGTGTTAAACAGCTTAGAAAATTAATTGCAATGAAGGCCTGTCTGTCTCAGTGAGGTTCTGAATTCTAGAAATGAATGTTATGGCAGAAAAATGCCACTTTTGGCTACTTTTAGGGACTAACAATCCCAAAGCCCTTATTTACTTTGTGCACAGTTTGACAGCAGTAGGAATTCATGCAAAGTTTCTACAAACTGCCATACGGCAGCAGTGTTCAGGTAGTAATGCTTCCCTTCCCTGATGT
>NC_089760.1:7520000-7610000 GCF_040412425.1 Macrobrachium rosenbergii | reverse complement strand
TTTTGAACAGCACTTATCTATACCTGAGTGATTTATAAAGATGATTTTTAAAAATTTTTCAGGAGCAATAAAAAAATACTCGGAAATTTTGAGAGAAAGATTCAGGAAAATACACAAGACAATGGAATGTAAGACTGTTAATATGATATCAGGTATGGGGATGCTAGGAAATCTTACACTGCAGGACACTATATCTTTACATAGTTTATTTAGGATAGCAACAAGAAGTAACTGGTTTTATTTCTAAAAAAAAAAAAAAAAAAAAAAAAAAAAAAAAAAGGGGGAATAAAAATTAGTCTCAGGAATTCATCGGACAAATTAAACTGGAAAACATAGAATCTATTAAGCGGAACAGAGCCCAAAGCACAATATGTCCAAAAAACACTAATACACCCCACTAATGGCCTCTAGGGCAATAAAAGCTTCACCAGAGAAACAGAGTATCTGAGAAATTATGTCGCTAATTTGTCTGGACAGTGCTTGTATAGGTAACCAGCAATGAATTCTAAACGCATTTGGCATACAAACTTCCACTATCATCACTGCAACTCCCTTCAAATTTTAGGAGCCTGGTGGGACCGGCAGTAGTTCAAAGTTAGGCTCGAAAAGCCAACAGAGAGAGCGAGTGGCTTAAGCCGGTGAAGGTCCTTTCGCCTAGACTTGTAACTTAACATCTGCTGAAATAATATCATTCAAGATATCTATAAATTCAGAACGAGACTAATACTTGTGTACAAGATCGTTTTCATTTCAAAGGATTTCCAGGCGTAAGAATTAACAAAAGCTGACTTCACAGCGACTATGACACTCGATAAAAGGGATACAAATGTTGCAACTAAAAAGAATTATCTCTGTATCAAGTTTTGCTTAAAATAATCATCTTTGACAATGCTAAAAAATATATATAATAATTAATCAATTTTAGTAAATAAATGAAAACATACTTTACAAGAAATTATCGAGTATTCATTTGCCTTTGCACGACAAACCATTTATTTGCCTTCGTGAGAACAAAGAAGCAGTTTGAGACCATGCATTGAAACTGACTCTGACTTCAATCAGACAAAGGTCACAAGTCAAGAAGAATGAAAGCATTTCTAATTTATGGCGAAAACTCACCTTAACTGACGCAAGTGCGATCGGGCAAAAGGTGAGAGTCCTAAAAAGCCTTTGAAATATAGCGCCCAAACTTCTTAACTGAATTTTTACTCGACTGGATGTGAATACGGACGCCAGAAAGGGTCTGAAATTTGCATAGTGACTCTGGCTTGGTAAAAGGAATGGTTTACGAGAACGTCTGAATTACTGAAGGCTATTGCTCGGTCACCGTAGAGAGGAATGGATGTGAAATTCATCAGACTGTCACGAATCAAGGCTTGATGTTATGGAGCACTGCACGAATGAAGGGTTCATAAAATAGCATTACGCAAACGTAGGAAAATACTATGAAATCTAAATTGGTTATAATAAATGAAGGAGAACGCGTACATAAAGTAGAGCGGAAGACACTGAGCAAAGACCATTAAAAGTACTGATATTAAATATGAATTAAAGAGAAGTTTATTAATGGTAACAGCCGATTTACCGGAAAGTGCAGTGCTGTCAAGAAACTATTAATACGCAACCCTCTATAGCCCTAATGGCAATAAAGCCTTCACAAGGATTATAAACTATCGGACTCGCTGTATTGCAAGTTTATCAATGTCGAAATCAGTTTCCCGAAGGGTATTGAGCATTTCACATTGGAGGTTGCTATCCGGAACTGGATCATAAGTTCCAAGTGTCATTTGTACGTCGACGAAGAGGGAGAAGGGATGGGCTGTGAGTAGAATCGAGGATTGATATCTGATATAAAGGTCATTTGTATCTTATTTAACTGAAAATGGAGCAGAGTATTTTCAGGTAAGAAACTAAAATATCTTTCTGTGCACGCGGTATGGATTCAAGTGGGTAAACATGCGGATGCATAGGTAACGCTGGCATTTTATACAACCTTGGCGTATCTAGCTATACTGAAAGAGAGGGGTGAACCAGCACATAAACCAAAAGGAAAGCCGAGTACAACTGACTTTAACTGAAATATTCACCTACAGTAAAATACCCATCCAAACCAAAGGCATTAAACAAAAAGCAATTACTATACCAGACGTAACGTTGACTCGCTGCTAGAAGAAAGATTAGGAAGAGAGATGGACTGACAATCACTGTTGAAAAGGAAACAAGAAAAGGCAAGGAAAGAAAATCCTGAAGAACACTAACCAAACAAGGAGTGAATCACATGTGACATCAACAACAAGAGGGATAGCAGTCAGACAAATTGCCAAGAATAAAGTTTACAGTGAACAGAGGAATGGAAACAGCAGGATTTACCCAGTAAATCTTGCCACTCAGAGCTTTTACTGGTAAAACAATGGAAGGAGATCATTCAGAACAATTAGGAAGTGAGAGTTGGGGAAACTTTTCTTGATATTTTAACGGTGGTAGAACTTAAAGTAATGAGATGGTGTAAAGAATGATTGCAGGGATCAAACTAGATTTTCATTAAAACAAAAATGATAGTGAAGCACAAGCGCCAGCTTTTCTAGAATCTCCTTATGGAATAAAAAAAAATTACATTCAGACTACATACAATGCTCATCTTGAAGGATGTATATACCCAGCAAATATTTTAAGCAGAGAATCGCGTGAATGGTTGATGTTTAGGAGGGTTTACAAATTAAATTAAAAAAGTTCAAATTCTTTCATGGAAAAGAGGTAACAGATCAAAACCAGATCCCATGCTAATCTGTAAGTGTGCATGAACCGTAAAAACTTTAATAGATGGTTAAATAAAAGGGTCATTCCTATAGGAAATACTATGACAAGAATTCAATGTAAAATTGAAAACAAGTTAGAGACATATCACAGTGAAAAGACTTTTACTAAAAAAAATTTTGTTCATTACTTTATCACCAAAGAACTAGAAATTTCCCCATTATGAACAAGAACATAGCATCAGAATTCCACGTGGTATAAAAAAAAAAAAAAAAAGCTCCTTGCTTCAGAGTGCACAATTACAATACCTCCTTCCAGATATCAAAAAAGAGAATAAGTAGCAACAGAAAGGTAAAGACGTGTTTAATGCACCCTCTCTCTTAACCAGATAGCTGAAAGCCAAACAGAATTCAAATAAAGAAATGGATATAAAAAAAGAGGGAACATCCCCTCAAAGATTAAGGTTAAGGTGTTACTAACGTCAGAAACACAAAATGACGACTTCGGCTCGCCTGGTAAATGAAACGAAAGAATTGTATATGGGCCAACTGGGAGAATGCAGACATCACCCTAGTTACAAACGAGTTACGTTCCGGACGGCCGTGTGTATGTTGAATATTGTTTCTAAGTTGGTTACAGTCTTTTCACGCCTATTTAAGTACAGTATGATATAAAGTCAATACAGTACTGTACGTTCTTCATCCTAAAACAAAATTCACTGTACGTGCAGTACTGTATTTTATAGAACAGGCGCGCAGAACAAAATCTGACGTTCTTGGTGGCAAAGGGGATCGCTCTGAACACAATTTTAATTTGCGATCCCATTTGTTTGTATCTCTGAATGTTTGAAAGTTGAATGTTCGTAAGTAAGGCAGTGTCTGTATGTGGAGTAAGGGCACAGAAGAGGAAACAATTGAAATTATATCAGAAGACCTAGAAGATGAAATCATGGTGATCCGGATCCTGCGTTAGGTGCTGGGTAATTGCTTACCTCTCATAATCAGTGGATCAGATGAAATCCTTATCTCCCACTTTAGTTTTAGGTGGAATGATCTTTTCCTTCCGAAAAGAAAAATGACAGCCAAGTGAGAAGGAAGCAGACTCATGACAAGAGATAAGTTAGTTAAAGAATGATGTATAGTTTGTGACTGTATGAGGACTATAGTACGACCAGATAAAAATAGAATCTTCAAGACTTTGCGCCTAAATAACACCACAAGGATACTCCAAGACCTACAAGTTTTACTTAAAAGAAGTCTAATGTTGACATATGCAGCTTACTCCTTTAAAACAAAAATTATCAGTGGTTGTAGAAATTGCGCAAAATAAAAAGATATATATACCGTATATATTTATTTCTTTACGTATTCAAAACAGGTGAAAACAGCCTAATTTCCTTAAAACCTAATTTTTTATGTATCTGGATAAATTCTGAAGGATAAAAAGTTTGTAGAAAAGTGATTATTCTATATTATACGAAAAGAATACGGGCAAAACCTCACTGAAAACTAAATAGCAAACCTCTCCACCAATGCATTGAAACAGTTTAAAACTAGTGCCAATAGTTTTTGGTCAAGTCAACGGTTAAAATACTTTTTAGAACTTTCTCGGTCAAGCAAATTTCATTCATATCTTGTGAATTTGGGTGTATTATTCGAGAAGTACGAAGGTAAAACATAAACTTGAAATTTAAGCACAGATATGGCATAGATAACTGAGTATAAGAGTCCATTAGCAACCTTCAAATACCAACTGATATCTACCTGTAGAATAAATGTTCACAAGTGCAGTCTTCCAGCAGTCTGCTTGCGCAATATAATGCTCTCATTTTATTTTATATTTACGTTATATTTAAGGGTCTAAAATCAGAGGCCCTTGTTAACCTAACCAATTTGTTCAAAGAACTTCATTTACTGGTTGGATTATTAATGTTTGTTTGATATGATATTCTAATTATTCACACAAGCTTTAATTCATTCATACAATGTTCTCTGGTTGCAATAAGAGGACATGCTGTAGTATGCCGGTGACTTTTCACACCCAAGACAATGCATTTACAGTAAGAATTGATTATGATAAACATCAAGAGTAAAAAAGAAAATGGTGGTAACTTTTTTCTTCAAGTGCTGTAGTGTACATTTTAATGTTTTCCTAAATAAAATCGGCAAACGTTCTGCAACACATAATACTTTGAGAGAAATCTAAACTACAGTAAGAAAAAGTGGTGATTATAGCCGCCGCTTACCTCTTCCGATAATGAATAGAAAGAAAAAAAGAATATCTTTAGACTTACGTTAGGAAATGACATTAGGCCGTGTGGATTAACCACAGAACTACTTAATTAATAATGGCACATATATAAATAACTCTAGCATCCATAGTCAAGCCAAACGTCAAGACCTAACTGGGAATTTGAGATCATTGCACTGAGAGACATCTCACAACATTATCCTTATGTTACTATCTGGAGGTATCTTTTCAGTACCACTGAAGGGTAACTGATCATTATACCTCCATGTTACATGTACTTAAAATAAATAAAAAGTGAATATGAATTTGTATAATATATATAGATATATATATATATATATATATATATATATATATATATATATATATATATATATATATATATATATATATATATATATATATATATATATATATATATATATATATATATATATATATATATATATATATGTTTGTTCGTATATATACATCTATGCACACTAAATTCAATTAAGGAGCACTGCATTCATGAAACAATTGCTCCAGACCCTGAGAATAAAATAAAACTTGTATGTAACAAGAATTTAGCAAGAAAAAATTTATAATAAAACTGGCAGATATTCTGATAATAGTTGTTGGTTGTTGTAAATGTATGGGGTAAAATTTAAGGACGAGTGCTAAGACTGGGTTAAAATATGTGTAAGTGAGAATGACTTGTTTGATGCAAAATGCTGTGTAAAGAAAGGTACATCATGCTTTCATAGGTGTTATATATATATATATATATATATATATATATATATATATATATATATATATATATATATATATATATATATATATATATATATATATATATACATACATATATACATACATACATACATACATACACACACACACACATATATCTATATGTGTGTTTGTGTGTTGAGTTTTTTCGTTTATACACGTGGTTTTTTATTTTAATATATATTCAACCATTCACTATGTCTCAAATATATACATGTGTGTGTGTGTATACTCTCTCTCTCTCTCTCTCTCTCTCTCTCTCTCTCTCTCTCTCTCTCTCTCTCTCTCTATATATATATATATATATATATATATATATATATATATATATATATATATGAAGATATATATATATGAAGATATATATATGCTTAGTGCTTATGCAAATAACGACTATAATGTTAATCTTCACATAACATTATAGTTGATATTTGCATAAGCATTTATTAAATATATTTCCCTTCAGGTATAAATTACTTTTAAGGTATCATCAGTCGGATTTTAAAAGGTATTTGTTGCTTGATATATATGTGTGTATGTATGTATGTATATATATATATACACGTGTGTGTATAATCTATATGTATGAAGATCAAAATTATAGTCGACATTTGCTAGATATGCAGTCTTCGTGTTAATAGTGAGGAGAAGCTACAAAGATCAGCAAAAAGCTGGAAAATAATATTAGCTGAGGAAGCTGAAAGTGAGTTCCGGTACGAGTGAAGCAACAGAATGAGATAACTGTAACCAATAAGACCGAAAAGGGAATTAAGAATAGAAGAGAAAGTAATGGAAATAGGATGAGAGGAGGCGTCATTCACAAAATGGGTAAATCAAGGTGTGCTGGAGGATCTTTGCAAAAGGTACAAATAAAGAAAATAAATGGTATGGACATGGAAGTAAAGTTGGGACTACTAAGCCTATTCTTCTTTATGGATGTGATGTCTTGATGTTATAAGGAAATGAGTGAAGAAAGATAATGGTTGTTAAAATGAATATTTATATGTAAGGAGAAGTTGATCATACATTAAAACGGTTATCCCAAGGGGGGAAGAACCAGTGTGTACTGAGTGTATTTGGCTTGGTGAAATGAATGGAGCAAGATAGACTGTAGAGAAATGTGCATGATTCGGAAAAGAAGAACTGGAGAGGGAGACTGAGAAAGAAAGGGCACTGGAATGGAATTACCTTTGTTTCAATGAAATTGGAGAGTTTCACCTGCGCTGACGTTTGTGATGCTGAGATGCTAGGCATAGGAAGTGACTGATATTGTCGATTTTCTCTAGGGAGTGTTCATCTGTGATTCAAGAACCGAAATATAAACGTAAAAGGAACTGATCTTTTGTTTGTCTCTTTATTCAGCCTTATTAGGAACACGACAGGCTGATTAAACAAAACACACACATACACATACACGCACACACACACAACAAACACACACACACACATATATACATATATATATATATATATATATATATATATATATATATATATATATATATATATATATATATATATATATATATGTATAACTGAACCACTTTGAAAATATGGAACGTGTGAATATATAAATGAAGACAAAGTCTTCATTTATATATTCACACGTGTGTGTGTGTGTGTATGTATGTATGTATGTATGTATGTATATACAATATATACATATATATAAATACATATATATATATATTATATGTATACAATACATCTAATTATACATATATTTAAATATATATATATTATATATATATATATATATATATATATATATATATATATATATATTTATATATATATTTATAGATATATATATGTATATATACATACACATATATATGTGAGCGTGTATATATATGTATACATATGTATATATATATACTATTGTAATGAAAAGAGGTTACCAAATCATGAGAAAAATGTAAAGTAGACGCAAATTGTGAAAAGAAGAATGATTGTCATATATTTGATCATTTTTATTGCCCTATTTATTACACTGTGTAGACTAAAGTATTGTCAAGGGAAGGGTCGGGGGAAAAAATCTGACTCACGTAAAGTGCAACCATGAACGAATTCTAAATACCCGCATAAATCCACTATTCTCGTTCTACCATCACCCTTGATTACATAATTTAAATCATGAGTATTTGAAGGAATTGTGAAAAAAAAAACATTTTTAATTGGAAAGAAAGCGTTCCAAATTTGGAAAATCGTATTGTGAGAAGGTTGAAAAGAAAAAAGGAAGAATGACGTTTAAGAAAACGCTGCAGGAAAATATCCCAAGATGAAAGAAGCCGAGGTTGAGGGAGTTTGTGAGGAATACGCAAAGTTCAAGAATGACGTCACGGAGTCAGGAATTTGAAGGAATTGTTGTAAGTGCATAGGAGGAAGGGACAGAAAATGGTAGGATAATGTAATTTATATTTAATAAAAGGAAAAAAATTCTTCCAGGTACATTTGCAGAACAAGAGAAAATCATGTGCAGTTATTCAAGAGGAAGGTAAAGCATTAGGCGACACTGTAACTGAATCTATTCGGAGCACTTTTAGCAGAAGAAAATGAAGATATACTGGAGAAAAGAAAATAGTGATGAAAGGTTAATAAACTACTTGTCTAAGATAGAACTTATATATATATATATATATATATATATATATATATATAATATTATTATATACATATATATATATATATATATATATATATATATATATATATATATATATATATATAATGAAGATATAGAGAAAAGAAAATAGTGATGAAAGGTTAATAAACTAAACTTGTCTAAGATAGAACTTATATATATATATATATATATATATATATATATATATATATATATAATATAAATTTAGATAGATAGATAGATAGATAGATAGATAGATGTTTATATATATATATATATATATATATATATATATAAACTGTGTATGTATAAGATAGAGAGAGAGTGTGCTTTTATTTATTTACAAACCCTAAGATTGTTTGTTATAATCTTTCTGTATCAAAGTTGCACAGATAATCTTTGAACCCATTATCACTTACATTCATTTAACAATTCATGATCTAAGACAGCTATTTAATCAACATAATTTCTGGCCAATTCGGAAAGTTTAGGTCAAACAATTTAGTGATATCAAAGTATGTCAATCCTAAACAAAACCTATAACCATGTCTCATCATTGAACAGAATGTTTAAAGAAAAGTATCCATCTCTCTCTCTCTCTCTCTCTCTCTCTCTCTCTCTCTCTCTCTCTCTCTCTGAGTGCGAATTGCCCTTTGCTCATAGATATATCAACAAAACGCAAGTAAGAATGCAGAGAGAGAGAGAGAGAGAGAGAGAGAGAGAGAGAGAGAGAGAGAGAGAGAGAGAGAGAGAGAGAGAGAGAGAGAGTTGAAAATTTGTATCCAACAAGCAATAGGTTTTACGCACCGGGCCTATCAGCCAGTCAAAGACTTTGGGATTAACCTGCTTTTGTGTCGGTAACCTACACCATACATGTGAACATATAAAGTCGTGTCAATGTTGTATTGACGAAACGGATTTGTGGGATTGTAAAACAGGTGGACTGGGTGTTTTCGAGTTTAAAACTCTTTCTTTTTTCACTGTAAACACCAGAAAGTGTAAGGCATAAAAAACTAGAAAAGTTAGAAAGCATTAATTCCTATCTATCATTTCAGAGATATCTATAATTCCTAATCATAAGCGTCTTCTAGAAAAAAAAAACTATAACATCGAGATAAGAATATATGTAGGGTTTGTTGAGACAATTTCCTCTTTGAAAGTGAATTGTGGCTGTTGAATACAAATGTTGTAAGGAAAATTTAAAGGGTGAAAATTTGGAGATAACGGGGTAGCAATAAAATTTTTAATCTTGGTAAATGAACATATCAGAGGTTATTGAGTTATAACTGTGGAAAGGAATGAAGGATGATACACTGGTGAAAAGAGTACAGAGTCCGGAAGCGTTTGGAGGGAGCACAGGAAAGCCTGAAAAGAGATGAATAGATGGCGCAAAAGAGATATTAAAAAGAAGGCTTTAAAAATCTCAAAAAATGAAACAATGCAGGTAAAACAGAGATGAATGATGGAGCGTGTGCAATGGTTTTCAACACACTGCTGGTGGCCATTCTGTGTAGGTGCTTGAAGCGGCAAGTGTTGTGCAAGATTTCTGCATAGGGGGTTCTCCCACGATTAAGCACCTCGAATGTGAACGTGATCGTTGCTTTTTTTTTTTTTTACCATCTTCTGTTGTGAGAAACAGTTTTATGAAAACGAAATAGGTATGAGAAGTGTTACTGGTTATATGAATGAAAAGGCTGCTAATAACTATGAGGGTACGGAGGATGTCAGGGAAAAAGTAAATACGGGACATGCAATTTGTTAGCATTTGTGCTGCAAGTGATTTGGCATATGGAAGCATTTCTTTTCCAACAAAGAGACATCCATAATTTCACTTAAAAATTCTTCAGGTATCATTAATAAAAACCAAACAGATCAAATAACTAAAGAGAAAGAGAGAAAAAGAACAAAGAGAATGTTAGGAGCTACATAGAAGCAGATATCGGCGATGATTTCCAACTTGTCATTGCCACAATAAAGCTGAAATTAAAACCCCCAACAAAGTAAAGCTTCTTGAGGATGAACATCAAGAGGCTTTTGCTACTGAATTTCCTAACAGATTTGCAGTTCTAGAAACCTCATCTGAGGCGGAGCGCACAATCAATGAAGACTGGTTAAACAGCAAGAATATTTATCCATTTGCTTGACAAGAAGTGCTGTGGTATACGGTAACATCACAGATCCCTGGATGCCGGATAAGCCCTGAGAACTAATAAAGAAGCAGAAGCAAACGGATTTAAAAATGGAAATTAGGAACGCAAACTCTAAAGTGCAGAGTGCACAAGTTTAGCCAGTGAAGTTAAATGAAGCTCAAGAAGAGATAAATGAGAATATTTAGAACAATGGCTGATAACATTGACAAAGCCATGGACAGGGACTGGATTTGTTTTAGGCTAGCCCACAGAATTGCCGATGAAAAATCTATGGGGGAAAAGAAATAGAGTAAAAATACTTGCTAAAAGGAAGGATGGGTAAATAATAACATCAGATAAATAAGAAAGACACTGTTTATCGGAACATTTTGCCCAAGTCATGGATAAGATTAGAGGGAAACAATCTGACTACTATACCAGTGGCTGACGAAGACCTGGATGTGGTTATCAATGAATTCGGTTTCTGAAGTGGAATTAATAATAAAGAAACTTGGGAGATGGATATAGAGTGAAGAAACAAAACTTGATGATTAGGAATTGTAAGTAATAGTCAAGGCACCAAAGAAAGGTGAAGATACTGAATGTAGGAACTATAGAAGTATTGTACATAGGTGGGTTAAAATGAAAACATTGGGCTTGCTTATTATCAATAGGTGTACCGAAGTCTAGCGTTAAGTTTTTCAACCCATAAAGGATAAAGCAAATTTCTTTCATAAAACTGCAAAGTAAATAATTTCCAAAAACACAAAAGTGTAGACAATGGCACAATCTAGACGTGAATGACAAACTGGGTGAAACTTCTACCTGGCATATGCAGGATCGGTCAACTGCAAAAGGGTGGAACGCGAACAACTGTTAGAAGTGAGTTATTTCCTAAGACCAACTCGAAAAGTAACATCTGTAAAGCAATAATAAGGATACATCTTTGCAATGCAATCGACGTGAATCAGATTGGAACTAACCCTGGCAGCATTTTTTTTCCGCTCTCTCAAAACGAATAGTGTGAAGAACCTTCCCACGCAAAAGGAAGTTAGTCCATGCAAGGGCGATAAGCACCATTTAAATCTGAAGGAGGGGCTCTGGGAAGCAAAGGCAACACTAGAGAGATAAAAAAAAGGCCCGGAGAAATGGACCAATGAAGTGACAGAATAAGCATCGCCAACCACAAGGAAAATGTATCAGGTCGATAAGAAACTAGAAATTAGTTCAAAGGAAAAAAATAGATCCAAAAGCAGGGGTTGTGGATAAGACGAACACATACCATCCTGTCAGATGCACTAGTTATCGTGACCGATCGAGCAGGATGCCCGGAAGCTCAGGAGAAAGAATGACTGAATGTGAGCAAAGCAGGAATAGAATAATCCGTTGAACTTTCAGTACTGAAACTATGCTGATGATCACAGCTCAGGTTGTGATTTTTCAGTCTTATAAGGTGAGCACCAAGTAGAATTTCAAAAATGTTATGCTTTTGAAAAATTAATATCAATCAGATAATAGCTGGAAGAACCACAGAAGTCACTCTTCTTTGGATCAGGTTGTACAAATGAGTGCTTCGAAGGTGCAAGGCGAACATCTGTGATTAGGATAAAGAAAAAAGATGAAAGAAAAAATGCTGCCTGAGTTTTCTTTTTTCTTTTACCAGAGATTTCAAAACTCAGCAAACTTTGAGTATAGAAACTAGTGAAGAAGAGAAAATCATGCAAAGATAAGTTAGAGGCATAAAACAAGCCCTAAGCACAATACTTTTTTCTAGATAATAGGGGGATCAAGTGGAGAAGAACCCTATTTGAAGATGTGAAGTTAATCACCCATCATGTCCCTTCTCCAGCACACAGAAGTTCGCATCTAAAAATCTGGTTCTTTTCCTCCTAATCCCCCTGTAATAAACAGAAATAACTAAGGTAAGTAGCCAGTGGTGGTCGTTGGGTTCTGCTTTAGGCAGGAACTATGTTTCATTACATATGAAACTTTTTATGTATCAGGGTAATCACTGTTTGTTGATAGTTTTCTTCCTTTAGTGTCCCTTTAATTATATGAGTGCCACTAATTAAGAATGAGCTGCTTTTCTGGAGTCTAACTAGCGGTAGAAACCAAAGTTAACTTTAAAAATTTGCCGTGAGAATAAGTTTCTCTTTACATACTGGGAGATGAGAATGAGAAATTTATAGTCTAGTCACTTAACACAATCCAAGAATAACTCTTTCCATGCCCAGCTCTCTTTTGTCTTTCTGCTGTTTTGCTTCTCTCTCCCTCCTTTTATAGAGTTTTTAGGTGGAAGTGTTTGACTTCATAACTACATCATAGCTAACAGGACATCCTAAGTATATCACTGTTCACCACCCCTGCTGAGTTCACTATTCATAATTTTTTCCACTATCAGCATTCCCGTTGCTATTTCAGTGCTACTTTGGCTCGTTATGTACGCGTCACCTTCCCCGATGTGTTAGTGCTAAACACGGCAGAAGCTCCATGGGACGCCGTGTTCAGTACTAGCCACTGAGGGATCAAAGTATTATATACACCCATTTCTATATCGTGTGGCTGATAAATTATATTAGTAAATGATATCTTCGTGTGGACGTCTACTTTACATTTACCATACGGTGTTTAGTAGTAGAACCTCGGAGTAGGTGACGCATAGATAACAAGCCAGAGTAACACCTCCATTCCTATCTCTGTCCGGTCCACGTCGGGCCACACTCTAAACTGCTGAGTTGGCTTGTTGTTTACTTGCAACAGAAACTGTTCACTAGGCTGCTGAATTTGCTTGTTACCAACTTCCACGGAGTGGTCGATAAATTTTATTGTCATTTATTACTCAGCATTTTCTATTGAATGATCAGGCTCTTAATCATTCGACCACAAGTTCCTTTTTTCAATTCAATTCCTGAGGTATGCATATATATATATATATATATATATATATATATATATATATATATATATATATATATATATATATGAAAAGCTCATAGGTCACAGATATTTTATGTACTACAAGTAGATGTTTGATTAATAAGTGTGGTTAAAGGCATTGTAAAGAACCTTGAGAGAATGTTTAGCTGTTGTCTGGTGCGCATCCTAATTAGAGAACTGTATGTGTGTCAGGTGCACCAGATATTCTTGAGACGTGAGAACATCCCTGCCTAGCGACAAGACTTTGTGAGTTCGTTCGCCGGAAATGTCCAGGTTCCAGTTAATTCGTTTGTATGTGTGATTTTGGGGGGGAGGGGCGGAGCCCCAGGGTGTGAAGGGATTAGTTATCAAACAAACTGTCATTCGAAATCAACATTGAATATTAATAGAGGTCTTTGGTGAAGACACTGTGGTTCGAGACCTGTCAATTAAGACTGTGAACGTTGTTGTTTTGAGATGTTTCACTGAGGAAGAGGTTACGATGTACTCATTGGGAATGTACTGGACTTTGGCTTATTTTGACCTATTGTAGGGAACTCTTTAGAGAGAATAATCAGTTGAATATAATGGACTGTAATATGTGTAATCATTTGGTGAACCTTAGTATTCCATTTTATTTTGTCTCTTGTTTCTTGCAATCCAGTTATGTTAGATTATTGTAAAATAAATTATTTTGGGTAACTCTTGTTTCACTGTAGACATGAGAGACAGAGAGAGAGACAGAGAGAGAATGAGTGTGCATATGTACAGATGTACGTTGCCAGTAGCCTTTTTGATGCGGTCACTATCAAGCTACCAATAGATGGGACTTCTCGACTTTTTAGCAAAAGGTAAGCAATGAGAATTACTCTCGATTGTGAAACACAAATATATGTGTGTGTGTGTGTGTGTATATGTATATATATATATATATATATATATATATATATATATATATATATATATATATATATATATATATATATATATATATATATATATATATATATATAATGTAGAGAGAGAGAGTGAGAGAGAGACAGCCACAAGGCCATTTTAACTTCTCCACTTCCTTTCGCATTCTTAGATAAACTTATCTGTACAAGCCTTTTGTAGGAACGGGGAGCAAATGAAAAGCTTTCAACTTCTGCGACAGGAAACGACCTCACATATGATAGGTTCCAGTGACTATGCTCCGATGCTCTTTGCTACTATCGAGAATAAGACCGTATCCTTCCTGGCAAGATAAAGTTTCATCACATCATTGTAGCTACTGAAAAGACAACATATATATATATATATATATATATATATATATATATATATATATATATATATATATATATATATATATATATATATATATATATATATATATATATATATATATATATATATATATATATATATTTATATATAAATAAATAAATAATATATATATATATATATATATATATATATATATATTTATATATAAATATATATATATATATATATATATATATATATATATATATATATATATATATATATATATATATATATATATATATATATATATATATATATATATATATATATATTTATATATAAATAAATATATATATATATATTTATATATAATATATATATATATATTTATATATATATATATATATATATATATATATATATATATATATATATATATATATATATATATATATATATATATATACATACACACACATATATCTGGTCTAGCTGACAAACTTTATCATAAGACATGCAGCTTAAGATATCCCACAGCTTGTTTGACGTACCACGTCTATCACTACGTGCACTGCTCAAGATTTTGTCCCTGTCGACATGCTTGACTCTTGTCCTTGTTTTAAACCCAGTGCACAACTCTACTGATATTGTGTGAAAGCCACAAACCCAGTCGTCAGCCACTTTGGCTGATCTTTCATGTCATCCACTTGACGACACTTGGAATTCTCTACCTTTCTTTTTCCTGGGTCAGAACTCCAGTAGTACTTTATTTTGTGGGACCGAACCTCATTTATGGCGGCCTAGCCTCTTTTACACCCTACATCGTTAAAAGAATAAATAGAGATGTGCATTTATTAACACACACTCTAAAGATGTATGGGGTCACCTATACACACACACATATATACATATATATGTGTGTGTTTGTGTTTACACACACACATATTATATATATATATATATATATATATATATATATATATATATATATATATATATATATATATATATATATATATATATATAATTGATCATTACACTCCAATGAAAGGACAAGTAGTTTTCATTGACATCCATGACTGAAATTCATCTGTGGAGGAGGTTCGGAAGAAGGGGAGGGGTGGGGGAATCTCTTCGGGCATTAGGGAAGTTTATGTGAATGAATCAATTAAGTCAGGGACCAAGTAAGAGGAGAGAGAACCCCTCAAAAAAAAAAAAACTGAGCATCAGCAGCAGCAGCATTTGAAGCAAATGAATTCTCGCAACACTTGGCCTTGGTGTGGGAGTAGTGTCATTTCTCATCAATACCAGAGTCCCTGTCTTATCAGATCACACACTGTATGCCAACCATTTAAACTTTTTACAGTTTCATCTTTAAGTACAAATTGAGAGAAATTCATTACCTTATAAAGCAAGTCCCGCTGAAAGAAAAGTTAATCAAATCAATAAGAATATTCTGCAATCTGAGTCAATTAAGGATTACAAATATATGGAAATTGCAGACCAATTTAAATGAACTGCAAGAAGTAATTTTATCACTACAGTTCTTCTATACTAAAAGGTACTATATTAAATTTAAAGAAATCTTAATGCCAAGTGCTTAGTGCGTCGTATTTCAATTGGTTAAAAATTCTATGACTAATTATAAGTACTTCAACACCTCAGCTCCTCACTCCAAATAAAACTAAATTGTACATGATAACATCTAGCCTATGATTTAAAGCTGACGAGACAGAATTCAGAATTACAAATGTTCCAGACTTTGCAGAATCTTGGGTATATGTACATCCCACTTCATGAAAATGGTACACAAGTGAGCTAAAGCATATAATTAAAAAAAACTTTGAAATTAGGAAATATATTAAAACTAACAAAAGATGTCTTTGAAATAATAAATTCATCTCATCAACGTCAAAGGAACAACATAATTATCTTCCAAACAGTAATGACGGTCAGTGAAATCATTACTAATCTATATGATACTAGGTCTCAACATGGATACTACAAGTCAGGTGACAGGAATTAGTTGCTAATTGACTACTTGATCTAAGATATACCTGTGAGAAGGACAGACAAAAAAACACAGAGACAGATGAAAATAGTAATAATAAAGGATTCCAGTTACTGCAATATTATATTAGTTTGGCTCTTTTTTTTTTCCTTGGGGGTGTGTTGGAAATGTGATAAATACCAATAATGAGCTAGCTATGCATTTTTCATTCACTATACATTTAGAATATAACGTTTAACAGCCAGTTTATAGCAAACTTATAAGAAACACATAATATATAAGAAAACAGTCATATTGTCCTTAAATCTGAGTTTATTACATGTGCAAATTAATCAACAGCTTATATATATATATATATATATATATATATATATATATATATATATATATATACATATACATATACATATACATATACATATATATATACATAGATATATATATATATATATATATATATATATATATATATATATATATATATATATATATATATATATATATAATAGAGAGAGAGAGAGGGAGTAAGAAACATTTACGAGAATTATAATTCAAGGAAAAATTCAACTTTAGATACTGAAGGTATATAAGTACATATACAGTTAGATAATATGCCCAGTTATATGATGAAATGTTTTAAAACTTTAATTTTTTTTAAATAAACGGAAAAGATGAATAAATCATACGGCTTGAAATGGCCTTTTATTGTAAAAAAAAAAAAACAATAAATGCTGTTTATCTTGTAGCAACTTATATTGGTTTGATCATAACTTGTCATCCAGTCTTTATAAAAGTAAAGAAAGTCTTGTACCATCATAACTCTTTTCCCTCTACCCACGAACCCGAATATAAAAAGTAAAAAGTTAAATGGGTTTATACATAACTTTATTGGTACTATATCTTAAAGAGACACCTGGAAAATTATTCACCAAAAGTTTGGAAAATAAACGCCATTTTATACAGCATGAACATGGATGTGAGCTCAGATTATCCCTATTATACTGAGGTTAAGATCGAACTGAGAAATTTTAAACCATCGCAGAATATGAATTTGCCAGCTGCGGTTTTCCGTAGTCATATATATATATATATATATATATATATATATATATATATATATATATATATATATATATATATATATATATATATATACACGAGTATATATATACATACGTGTGTGTGTGTGTGTGTATGTGTGCGTGTGTCTTTGAGAGAGAGAGAGAGTCGGTGAATGGAAATTAGACGCATAATATTAACAAATACACGTAGGAAAAATGTTGGAAGACAGAAACCCGTAGGATTTATGGGGAAATGGTGGCGTGGGTTGATAAAAGGAGGAACGTGTGCGGGCCCAGTGTTTGTTATGAAACAGTTCAGATAAGTTTGAGACCAAAGAAGAAAAGCTGTATGTTGCGTAGATGAACATAGGAAAAGCTTATGAGAAAAATGAGATGTGCAATGGAGAGGGAACAGGGAATGAAAAGTAAAAAAGTTCATATTTCTTTTTTACAGTACTTTTGTCAGAATGTGTACTCGTGAGACTGGCTTGTTTGAAGA
Organism: Macrobrachium rosenbergii; assembly: GCF_040412425.1. NCBI lineage: Eukaryota > Metazoa > Arthropoda > Malacostraca > Decapoda > Palaemonidae > Macrobrachium > Macrobrachium rosenbergii. The sequence continues at coordinate 7,591,729 of NC_089760.1, read as the reverse complement.
GGTAGGAATAGGACTAGTGCGTGTTACTCCACCATGTCTGTTTAGTATTTTCATAAGATAGGATAGTAAGGCAGGACAGTAGAGAGAGAAAAGATGTTAGCGTAAAACTGCGCGATTTCAGAGAGTATGTTATTGGGTGCAATCTGTAGATGATATTCTGTTAGTTGGTGATATTGAAGAAAAGCTATAGAGATGAGTAAGAATAAGAAAGATTTCGAAGAAGACATGGTATTGTAAAGGTAAATGTTCATCAAGAGCAAAGTAACCAGACAAAAAACAGGAAGACAGAAATATGAGTGGCAAATTGTGTGGAAGACTGTGAGATGAAGCAAATGAATACGTGAAATGAGGACAAGACCAGGCCCCAGTCAAATGCTTTGGGGGCGAAGAGAAGTCGATATGAAAGCAGTTGCTCTGCGTAAAAGGGTCACGTGAATTAGAGGAGGTGCTTAAACTGAATGGCCTTGGCATACGTGAACTAACTTTGAGATTATTTGCAAGACAGGTGATTGGTGCACTGCATTTAGGGCTTTTGTGTAGGTGGGTAGGTAAGGAAATGGTTGATGGTGTGAGTTTTCTGCACAAGAGTTCATTCTTCATTCCGCAGTTAAAGGATGAATGTGAATGGCTGCTTTGTTTCCCCTCTAGAGCCTCAAATCGTAGAGTAGAAACACACGCAATTGTTCAATTGACGACACAAGCCTGATTTTTGACTGATATATTTATTTTGCATTATGTTATGAGAAAAACGTGCTAGCAACCTGAACAATGTGTTGGCCGTTCTCAAAGAAGGTCGTCAGATGATCCCCTAATATGTAATATATACTGAGATATTGTTATACATATGTCTGGATACCCTGATTTGGTGACAATATACAGCTTTTCACCATGGCTGTATGGAAATATGGTTTAAACCCATGAACCACCTGATTAAATCTGACTGGAAAAATTGCTGAGTGGAGTACAGCATAGCCATTCTATACCCACCTTTGCCTTTCGCCACTATATTTTGTCTTTATCCAAATGTTAGTTCCCAGCAACTTTTAGAAACTGGTTATAAGGGTACTTAAGACAGTTTTCCAACGGATTATCTTCTTTAGACCATCCACGCTTGGAAAGGCACTGAGGTTGTGGTTGAAGGATGACACGTTAGTCCCAAATAAACCCTACTTAGTAGGCAGTTCGTTTGGCGTGTTCCTTCAGTGCCCTTTCATGTTCGCAGTATGAAGATGTATGACCTATGCTTTTGTGTCAATAGAGTAATCCAACCTCATCTACAGAAACTGTTATATCTGACTGATCACACAAAATAATCAGAGATATTCCTCTGAAACATATAGAACAAAGTTCTCAATATCAGGTGGAAACTGATTAAGTTTGCAAAGGTGTCTGAGGCTTCTTTAGAGACATTCCATGCCTGCCATGTTTTTTTTTCTTTTGCTGATAAAACCTAATACAACATCTTATCCAGTGAAGGCACGCAGGAACAGCATCGTCTTAATTTTCCCTGGTCCTATAGGAAAAACGATGCCATAAATAGGAATCCGTGATAATGGCTCCCTTTTCCAACAACATCCCACATCATCTCTATACCTATTGCTGTGAAGCAAGGCACAACGAACAACTCAACTACCTCAATGTCCATGCCATTAACATCAATCATCCGAGACTTGTAGTCTTCCCTAACAGCATGTTAGGCACACTGTATAGGAATAACTGTGTTTTTTTATGGTTATAGGGAACTAACTGCTCTAGGTTGATGCTGGTATAACTAGCATTTGTGATAGCCATTTCCTCCTTTGTTGCAATCACTACTGTGCTTATAGTCCTTTAATCACTCTGCTAGATTGGAAAGAAGACCGTTCTCTTTCCTTTTTTTTTATTTGGTCTTGACTCTGAGGAACTTCTCCTACTTTGAAATCTTGAGACTTTTTGCAGCTAATTTTCTCAAAATGAACTATCCTCATTCAGTGTGCTTCAACTACAGGCCGGACTGGAATATACACCAGACAAGATGTCTGTTCCCTTTTGATTACTTCATTGTTCTACTATTGGAAAAATGTGTTGTGTGGTGTATTGTGGTGCACTCTGCAAATACCTTGAGTGTTTTTGTTGTGACGTTATTTACCAGTGATGCACCAAGCTCAATTAGTACGTCAGATTGTACTTTGTCTCTGGAAACTTCATTTTAGCTTCAACTTACAATGTGTATGCAGCTTACCCTCCTTGCTTAGTTGAAGAGAGGAAAGAATGGCATTCATGTTTGAAAAATATGCATAAGCCACACCTGGTTTGGCAAGAGGTAACAATGGGGAAAAATAGTTGGCAGCCTTCCTTAAGTAACTCAACTTCTTAGTGACAATTCACTCTAGCAAGATTTATAAAAGTCTTTATTGTTCTTCTTGATGGGGTAGCAGAATATGTGACTATCAGACTGTACTGTAGTTTATCCAATGTTTTCAACTGTGCTTTCAGTCTCTCATGATGCACTGTAATTAGTTGAGCAGCGAAAGGATTGACTAGGTCCTATGTATCAAGAGCAAGGTGATTTCCCTTTTTCATATATGGATTACTTATTTATTTGACCATGTTGAGCATCTGTGATATTTAAAAAAAAATTACTTATGAGCTATGGGCGTCTGTTCATGGTCATTACAGTATTTCTTTAGATCTTAACTCCCCGATACTGTTTTGTAATTAGCAGCAAACTGCTTTAATTCTGGTTCAATCACCATCCAACTTTCAAAGGCTACTGGACCTTCTGTCAGAACCTTAAGCTCCTCCTGCACTGTATTATTCTGTTCATGGGCTTAGTTAATAGCCACTGAGGATGAATTCCCTTTAGATTTCCTTTATGGAATTCTCTGGTAACCTCGATTTTCTTCTGCAGGAACATTATATCTTGAAGAAGAATTATCATTTCAGTATTTATGTTCTCCTGACCAAGGCATCAATTATTCTAGTTTGTTTTCTATATTCATTCTGCATCCATCATTTGCGACATCCAAATGACATGGGCCGAGTTTTCACCATTTTACCAAAGTATGGGTACCCAGTGTATGAGATACAGGTAAGTATCTTCCTTCATCTAACCTGATCATTCATGAATATTATTCAAATCTTGTGTGATCTGTATTAACATGTGTTCATTGTGCACCGTTTTTTAATGTATCCTAATGGAATGGAAGTATAAAATACTTATGCTGGGTTATTAAATCAGCTTATAAACCAAAGAATAATTTAAATAAAACAAATTGACCAATAAATTAGTACCAAGATGTGAAAATTAAAAATTTTTGTTATGTGGTTGTTCCACCATGCACTGACAGCCATCTTAAAACAATGGTCGCCATAGAATATTGTCGTGGCTTACACTTCTTAAAAAAAGCCACTTAAAGAGAACGTTTATGGAAAATTACATTTTAGTACCCTCATATTAATGATACTGCTCAAAAATCGCATTTAACTGTGCAACTGATGCCTATTTTGAGATGTCTTGCATTTATAGCAAAGGAGCTCCTTGTAATACATTGTGATCCTCTGGTGTGAGAAGATGCCCTCTAAATGGCAGCTGAGCCTCTTCTAATGAGGCCAGCAGCAAATCCTTCTTTTCATTTATTTAGGATTCTATGAAAAGAAAGTAATTAATAGCCTCCTCTGTATTGTATTGCAAGTGGTGCCAGGGGTCAGGGTTTGAATGGTAAATGACCAGGTATGGATTTGGAAATGGGGAAGAAGAGAAGAAATTAATGATAGATAAACTGAAGCGGAAGGAGCTAGACATTTTATAATTGCTGAAATTAAAGTGACAGGCGATACAAAAAAGGGATTGCACCTGCGGCACCTAAAATGTGCACAGATAGAGAAAAGGCAGCTCTTGTAGTGTCAGGTAGACACTGCAGATGGGTAACAGAGTGCAAATGGGCAAGTTCAGAAATTGTAAGATTGATACTAAGTGTGGCGGGAGAAAAAGGTGTAATAGTGTGTATGGCCCAAGAACAGAAACTGTGCCTAGTTGGTTTTGGAGAGTGTGAAAAGATGGTTATACTCAAGTTATTTGAATTGAAAGGGAAGGCAGACAGAGAGAGAGAGAGGCAATTGACATGCAGAGAGAGAGAGAGAGAGAGAGAGAGAGAGAGAGAGAGAGAGAGAGAGAGAGAGAGAGAGAGAGAGAGAACTGACAATTGTTGGCATGCACGAACATACAGCAAATGAGAAGATAAGTTGTTGAGAGCAATTAATTTTCCACGAGAGAAGCAAAGCATGTGTTAAACTATAAAGAAGATGTTTGGAAAGTAAATTGGACAACAGTGCAAGGTTATGATGACACATAAGCTGTAAATGGTGTGTGAAGATGGTGAAGAGTGCAGATGACACAGTACTGAACGAGACAGCATAATGACATTGCAAGGACTAGTTAAAGAGTTTGAAAGTATCCGCAAGAGGAGAATAATGTGAGCAAATGTAAGAAGCCAAGGTAAGGTTGCAATGATACACAGAAAACAAGACTGAGCATGAATATCAGCATGGTTGGTTAAATAATGGAAACAAAAGATTAGTTTAGGTTTTAGGAATTCAGTATATTGGTTGATGATGCGATTAGTCAAGAGGGGCATCCTAGAATAAGTGAAGCAAGAAAGATAGCAGGGTATGTGCCAATAATGGGAAGAGTCTTGAAGTTTCTATGGGTTCCATGGCTGGAATGTAGGAAAAGTTTGTGGAAGCAACTCTCCTTGATGGAACTGAAGTGAGAAAACTGAATAAAATAAAAGTGAATGAAGTCAAGAGATGACATTTTTTCCACAGTAAATGCAGTATGAGATGAATAGCAAATTTTAGGGAAGTAGAGTTAGGCAGAATAAAAAACTGAAACGCTTAGAATAGGTAAACAGTGAATCAGAGTGGAAAATCTAGAGAATGGTATGTGGAATAGCTGACATTTGTTGATAATACAGTACTGATTGGAGATATTGAAAGAGAAACTGCAAAAAACTAATAAAAGGGTCTGAAAAAATTTCAAGAGTAGTCTTTACAGTAAAGACATAGAGCAACTAAGCTTTGAAAATAGATCTGTATAATTTTGGGAGTAAATATTTTGGATAATAGTAGGAGGAGAGAAGTAGTAAGTCTCAGATTAAGTGAAATACTGAGGGTGGCCGGATGCGTGGAAATGATTGGAAGGAAACTTGGTGTGTCTAAGGTAGTAAGGAATGAATATTGACTGAAAATGAAAAAAAAAATAGAAACTGTATAAAATTGTTTTGCGTACAATTTCAATCACTAGGCTGTTGCAAGTCCTTTCTGTTCCAGAGACAGAGCTTCACTAAGTGAAATTTATTATGTGAAGTTATTCTCCAAGCTCTGATACCTACCCTTGCTGCATTGTAAACTGCGGTTTGATCAAAAAAAGTAAAACACCATAATAAAGGGTCAATATTGTGTGTTGAAAATCGCAAAAAAGATGCATCTGCGCGTCACAAGTGACTCGGAGATGGAACTATGGATAACACGTCAGAGAATCACAAATGATAGATATGGAATAAGAAGAAACGAAGGGGTGAGAAAAGTGCATTTATTCAGAAGGAAATGTACAAAGGATATTGTAGGTGAAAGAAAGGATTACAGTGTTCTGAGACTTGGGATAAAAGAGGTATATGAAAAGAAGATTTCCCATATCTAGGAAGCGACAAGGTGCTAACAAGAGCAAGGCAAATGGGGCAGTATGTGTACGGAGTTCGATGCTCTGACTATATGTGTAAGTGCATGAAATGACGAGTGTTATGGAAGTTTTTCTGAACGCGGGTTTTATCCATAATTCAAGAGGTAAAGTATGAATGATGAGCATGTGTTTATATATATATATATATATATATATATATATATATATATATATATATATATATATATATATATATATATATATATATATATATATATAATAATTATATAAATGTTGGATGAAAGGAGTGAAAAGAATATTTTTGGTGAATATTTCTTTACACTAAATTAAAAAATATTGTTGTCATTGGCTAACGACAAAATTTAGATTTTCACTCAGGACTTGTATTTTTATTATTGCCTTTTTTTGAAGGTACTAGAGTAAATCACGGATTTAGCTTTAAGATTGCATTAACATGGTTATCCTAATATTTTAAAAACTTTAAATAGACTGATCAAACAAAATTCATTATATTGTAAGCATAGTTCTCAACTGGAAATTATAATCCTTTTGTCACCTTTTCATTGCTATGAATAGCAGCTGGCGTGCACAGTACTATACTACATAATTGGAAAGGGAATTTTTCATGAATTTTTTCTGTGCAAACATTCATGATTTTAGGATCAGCACTTTATGTTTGGTGAATATTTTTATCTTCGGCAAAGTGTCGGATTTTTTTCTTGTGGCGAGCATCAGTTTGTCCATTTGAACTTCAAATACTGTTATGTCTATTTCTCTTACCTTACTACGGTATAAAACAACGGTTAAACTTTAAAATTACACTAGAATCATTATTATGACACTAAAGCTAATTTTACAGAGACAGATCAAAGATAAATATCGCTAAGAAAAATAACGGTAGCCAAGATTTGGGTCTATTGTGGCCACGTTGCCTGTCACAAAAAATACACTGACATTGATAGTGTTTAATCTGGAAGGATAAACATGTGAATGGGCCTTGTTGTGTGTTCAGTAGCTTTCTCGCCTAGCTTTCCCAAGGTCAGCTCTTAGAAGATGATGGGCACATAATCACGTTCCAACTCATGGTTAAAAAGTTAAGTATATCTTAGTTTAACCAGACCACTGAGCTGGTTAACAGCTCTCCTAGGGCTGGCCCGAAGGATTAGATTTATTTTACGTGGCTAAGAACCAACTGGTTACCTAGCAACGGGACCTACAGCTTATTGTGGAATCCGAACCACATTATGACGAGAAATTAATCTCTATCGCCAGAAATAAATTCCTCTAATTCTTCATCTGCCGGTAGGAGAGTCGAATGCTGGGCCAACAGCGTGCCAGGCGACAGCTCTATCCACCCTCCAACGAAGAACATATATATATATATATATATATATATATATATATATATATATATATATATATATATATATATATATTGTGTGTATGTATGTATGTATGTGTGTGTAACTGTCTGCGTAACCATAGGTTTATGAGTCTGCGACGTGTGTATATGCGTGCAGAAATCCAATGGGGTAAACAGACTTTTCAACGTCGGACCTAGACTTCAAAGAGAGAGAGAGATTGAGTGATTCATTATTTTATTTAACCGGCGTCACAACATCAAAGGTCATAGCCGCCGAACAGAGAAAGAGTGAGAAAGAAAGCAAGTTTGCTAACATTTTCTTTCCATGACATGGAAAGAGAAAGAGGGTGGGTAGGGAAGAGAAAGTATCAAAAGTCTTTCTTTTAAATGGAGAGAGGGAGAGAGGAAAGGTGATGGTGAGCAATGAACAGGCGGAGGAAATGTCATAGGGGTGAGTTTGTCCATATTCTGGGCAGTAGGGTGGAAAAAGGGGCCTATTGTTTGATAATACAAATTTCACTCTATATATGAAATTTTTCTCTCAGCTTATTTTGTATATTGAGATACCAAAAATACGAGATTAAAACTCAGAAATTTATTAAGCCATTCGTATCCTGACTTCTCTAAAAAAAAAAAAAAAAAAAAAAAATCTTCCATTGGAGAGGTCTTCATTTGTAATATATATATATATATATATATATATATATATATATATATATATATATATTATACAAAATTAACAAAGCCATAATATATATATATATATATATATATATATATATATATATATATATATATATATAATGTCCGTATTAATCTGTCTTTTTGTATCTGTTGCTAATTTTACTTCTTCCCTTGACGTCTGGTACATCTCAGCCATCCCATGGCCCACCCATCGTTGGTGAAGAGTTATAAATGTAGACTTATCTCGGTGCATTCCTCCTGCAATCTATTGGACGTGAAAGTCCTTGGAAAAACACAATGCCACATTCATATTTCAGCTGCTGAACTCTGAATGAATCCCTCTGCAGAAAATTTACTCAACATCATGCGCTTCATGTACCTACAGTGGGTACATCTATTATCAGTGCGTTGAACCCCTTATCGAATCCTGGATATCGAGAGCCTTTCTTTTCAAATCATTCTTTCACCTTATCGAGCCAGTGTTTTCTAAGGCTTTCATTCCTCTTCCTTCCTATCACTTTTAATTATAGAATATTTTCACCAGCCTATTTTTGTTTTACTTGACCGAACTGTCTCAAATATTTCTCACCCTTACACTCTTTCTTATGGCACATATGCTACGTAAATATTTCAACATCTAAACAGCTCCAACTTGTCCCCTTTCATTCACTTTCATTATTCACACTTCAATTCCCTACAGGGGAGTTGCTCGTCGAACCAGCCATACATACTCACCTTGCTTCTACAAATACTCTCTGCTACTTTCCTTGCTTCGCCTGTTCTGATTCACGCTTCCTCTTGTCCTCTCATCATCTATTGCAACAGCTCCTTTATATATATATATATATATATATATATATATATATATATATATATATATATATATATATATATATATATATATATATATATATATATATATATATATATATATATATATATATATGTGTGTGTGTGTGTGTGTGTATACAATATATATATATATATATATATATATATATATATATATATATATATATATGCGTGTGTTTGTGAGCGTATATTATTATATTATAGCTCTGTTTATAGCTTAAGATTATTCTTGTTCTTTTGGTACCCTTCTTGGTCACCCAGCTTTCTTATTTCGAGGCGTTAGGTTGGTTTTAACTTTTATGTTTGGGTTCTAACATCTATATTTTAACATTAATGATTTTTACTTAGCCTTAAGCGTTTATTCTAACTGTTGTTACTTTTGTCTTTTAGCCCTGATGATGAAGTCATTCTTTGAAACGTTGGCTGGAAATAAAGTTAAAATATGCATCGCCTCCTTTTCGTCCTCCTGTCTGTGCGACGTATCCCAATTGCAAGAAGTCAACACGTTCCGATTATATACATATACATACATATACATATATATATATATATATATATATATATATATATATATATATATATATATATGTGTGTGTGTGTGTGTGTGTGTGTGTGTGTGTGTGTGTGTGTGTGTGTGTTTTCATAAATGTCCATACAACACGTCGCCTTTATCTTCCAAATTTTCATATTACTATTTCACTACATCCACCCAGTAGCTCATTCAAGCGAAACCGAATCTGTCTATATGCCTTTTTTTTATCCTGAGATCTGATTATTCATGGACCTCTCTCATTACATTTCCTTCACTATATAACACCTTAATTTTCCAAACTAAAGTTCTTGTTTCCCATCTCTTTTTATTTTTTATTATTATTTTTTTTTATATCTGCACATGATCTCTTTGTCACGCAGTTGCCCTCTCGGATATTCATAAATTTCATTCATTATATCTTCCATTTCTTCATCCCATCACCTTGTGTTTTTATTCCGCCACAAACTCGCCACCAACTCTAAGCCCCCACCATGGAATTTCACGCTCTCCTCATCCACTCCTTCCATCCCCAAGTCTTCAACCATAATCCATATTACATCAATTTCTTCACTATTTGATCCTCTCATTTCCTAGTTAACAAAATCACTTTTATTAATCAAATTTGAAGCCCTATTGAGATCCTTTTCTCTTCAACTTAACTTAAAACTATTTTAACTTTTCACCCAACAAATATTATTTTTCTCATCATTACATCCACCAGTCTGTTCTTCAGTCTATATTGTACTGACTCTATTTACTTCACCATTTTGTCTTTACCATGTATGATTATATTCTTCAGCTGAAACTTTGGATATCTTACAATCTAGCACCAGCCCAAAAAAAATTCCATAAGAACCTCCCAATTCTCATTTATACAAGTAACTCTATACCTGCTAACAATGTCAACTCTTTCTGTGATACCAACCTCTGCATTTAAATCCTTATTTATCCAACCCAAACAATTTCAAATTCTGCCTCCTCCTACAACATTCTCTCTTTCACCTACAAAATTAATATTCTTTTACAACTTACACATTCTCTGACAACTTTTTCGTCTGCCGCACTCATCTGTACCTCACGCTCCTCGAACCAGCAATTTTGTACTCTTTCGTCCATCCCCAGTACTTCATTGACTCTTCCTTAGCCATTCTCCTTGCAGCTACCACAATCACAGTCATTCTTCGCCCTTCCCAACCCTGCACACACTGCCCTTACACCTTCGTTTCTCTCAGTACTGCAACATCCAGCTTTTTCTCCGTAAACAATTCAGCGATCGCACGGAATTTGTTTCTCTATGCACCACCAACGGATCAACAAAACCCCAAGACCTAGTAATTCTATTTTCTCGAATCCGGTTTTATTTCTATCTTCTTTTCTTAGATTTTTCCAGCAATATAAGATTGTGAAGGTAACAACACACGCCGAAGTCAATGGTGCATAATTTTTTTACAAACCCCATGCCTGATGACTTTAGTAAATTCCTAAAAACTGAATTAATTGAGCTATTAGTGAAAACTTCCGGGAGGTATATATATATATATATATAATATATATATATATATGCCAGCAAATGTTATGGGCAAGAAAATATATATCATCTTTATAGGCGTTTGTGCTGAAGCCTTTGTTATATCATTATGATAAATATGATGATAAATATACGCTCTTTTTTTTCTTTTATAATAATAATATAGTTTAATGATTTACTAGCTAGCCTATATTGTCCAAGACCATTTTTGGAAGAACATTCTTTACTCTTTAAGGTAAGGAGTAACAGTAAACAGTAGCTGATTTGATATAAGGTATAAAACCTCATGATCAGGCTGAAAAAACTAATTTTGTCAAGGATGAGAATCAATAAATTTTCGGTTTGAGGAACTGTAGTGTTCCAAAATGAATAAAAATCATAATTAAATAAATCTTCAGCAAAAATACCCCTAACGAAATATAATCCCCGCCTCGGTATTTGAACAAGTAAATACAAACTAAAATATGTGTGAGATATTCTTTTACTTCTCAAAATACCAGAAAAATTAAAAACAAAATAAGAAAAAAAACATGAAAAAAGTTGTTAATGAAAATAAATTAGCGTGCACCTACAAAAGAAGTGAAAATTGATAAAAAGTAACTAACCACTGATTTCATTTACATAAAAGAAAATGCTGCAATGACAAACCTGTGATATTTAACGACCTCCTGGAAGTTTCCGATTGAGTTTTATTAATTCCATGTTTTTAGTAGACTGGTATTCAAAGAAAGTTTATAATAACGATGTTTTTCTTATGTTGAATACCATTGGTGATGTGAAAAGTTGTTCAATTCGGCGGGTGTTGCTTCATCTTTCTTTATAATCTCTTTATTCGTTCATTTATTGACTCTGAGGAGAAATTTAGGTTTAAATGAGTTTCGATTCACATTACCAGTAATTATTTAAAAGCAATGATGCTATTCGGACAAAAGCAACCAATCAGCTAGCAGGAAACCGAGCTAAAATCCAGGATTCAGTGCAAAGGATGGTCCTGTAATTCTATTCTCTCCGGTTTTACTGTGTCTTTTCTTAGATTTTCTAATGGCAGCTACAAAAAGCCTGGTGGTTTCCAAATGGTTGAAACCTAGTTCTAATAGAAAGACTCTGTGTTCCAAAATTCTGTGTCTAATAGCCAGCGGGAACTGGATCCCACGCATCGCAGACCACACTGCGAACAAGTGAACAAGTAAACGACACAGGAATTAAGGTCCACAGGCAGAGTAGGCTTCTCTCTCAAAAGTGATCTTATTGTAAAAGGATTACAGAAAACAAACCGGAAACTAATTTGAGGAAACAATGCTTAAGTATTTCTTGTAACTTTTCCGGACCATATAGCTACTATGAACAAGGTAAGACAATTTAATGTATTTACATCTTTACTAGTAGTACTGTACACGGTCTAGGGACAAAACTTTTCATTTAAAAAATTTTTCAGAACTTTGTAAAATACAAAAAATGGGATATGAGTTTTCAGAAAAATAATTCTGGAGGAAAACCATATCTTGATGAAATAAATTAAAATCACAAACATTGTTGCATAAGATGAACTCAATACGCACTTTGATAAATAGAGCCTACAATGTTTGTTGTTATTTTAATTTCATCAAGATATGGTTTTCTCCAGTTCCTAAATTCTCCAGAATTATTTTTCTGAAAACTCATATCCCATTTTTTGTATTTTACAAAGTTCTGAAAAATTTTTAAATGAAAAGTTTTGTCCCAGACCAGTGTACAGTACTGCTAGTAAAGATGTAAAGTACATTAAATTGCCTTACCTTGGTCATAGTAGCTATATGGTCCGAAAAAGTTACAAGAAATACTTAAGCATTGTTTCCTCAAATTAGTTTCCGGTTTGTTTTCTGTAATCCTTTACAATAAGATCACTTTTGAGAGAAGTTTACTCTGCCTTTGATGACCTTAATTCCTGTGTCGTTTACTTGTTCACAGTGTGGTCTGCGATACGTAGGATCCAGTTCCCGCTGGCTCAGACACAGAATTTTGGAACACAGAGGTCTTTCTATTAGAACTAGGTTTCCCATTTCCAAACCACCCTTTTCTGCCATTACAGAACACAGTTTAGCACAGGACCATCCTTTCACTGACCTGGATTTTCGGGTACTGTCTTTTTGTTCAAATAGACTGGACCTTTTAATTTCAGAGTCGCTGACTATTAAAAAGACGAAGCCGGAATTGAACAACAACTCGTCTGGTATTCAACTAGCTATCGTGTAATTTCATAGTAGGTACTCAATTAGGTCGTTAAATATTTTACTTTTACTTTGTGAGTGGTAGTTTGTTTACATTTCACCTAAGTTTTATTTTCATATTTTGATGTTTGTGTTCTTAATTTTTCGTTATTTTACGTCACACCTTTTAGTTTGTATTTACTTGTTCATTTTATATATTTCGTTAGTATTTTTGCTGATGATTTATTATGACAATTCATTTTATTGTAATTTTATTGCTTCTCATCCTTGTCGGTTTTTTCAGCCTGATGATTAGGTTTTTATACCTCGAAAGCTCGTACAATAAAGAGTGTTCTTCCTGGTCTTGGCAATATTATTTATCATTAAGCTAAGATTTCCAAGTAGCCGCCCAATTACTGAGACTCTATATAATATATATATATATATATATATATATATATATATATATATATATATATATATATATATATATATATATATATAGTATATATATATATAAACATACACATCTATATATATATACATACATACATACATACATACATACATACACACACACACACACATATATATATATATATATATATATATATATATATATATATATATATATATATATATATATATATATATATATATATAGAGACAACCAGTGTTTTGCAAGAAACACCGAAAAACATCAAGTGACGCTGAATATTCTGAGACTTCATCCCATTCAATATGATTTTACAATTTTATTTTTCCTCTTGGTAATATTCTGGATCCGAAAACCACCAACCATGTCTGAATGAATTCACTTCGCAAATCCCTAAAGAAGTGATGACGAAAAATAAATAAATAAATAAAAACAAAAACGAAAACTAAAGTCAAAAGAAGCGGAGAAACTAAAGCGCTAAGTTGTTTTTTTTTTTTACCAGGTACCGTTTTTTGTTGTCTAAGACCGCGGAGGTCTTTCAGCAGCACTGGAAGAAAATTAATCTTTTAAAACAAACTCCTAAGTATAAACAAGATAAGGTTCTCGTAGTCCACCTGCTGTTGATTTCATTGAGCTGATAGTTTGAGTTCTGTTGCTGGGATCGTGCGTCATTAATTAGAAAATGAACTGAGTGAGCTTTTGTATGTTAAATCAACAAAAAGTAACAGAATCTAATCAAGACATATGCTGTATCTATGGTAACTAAATTCGTCGCTTGTCTAGTTCTTCAGAAAATGGATTTAATTTTCTCCTATTTTCTCTGATTGTATTTAAAAATATATATATATAATATATATATATATATATATATATATATATATATATATATATATATATATATATATATATATATTACATATATGTGTATATAAATATATACATATATACAGTATATATATATGTATATATATTACATATATATTACAGAGAGAGAGAGAGAGAGAGAGAGAGAGAGAGAGAGAGAGAGAGAGAGAGAGAGAAGGGGGGGGGGGGAAAAGGCTCGTTCCATTAAATCCACCTATATCTGTAACTCATCTAGTGAACTATGTGTCCGGCAAATACTCGACAATAGCATACCATAGCCAGGAAGAGATAGGGCGCGGGATTAGCAACAAGTTGAGAATTGCAATGAAATATAGCTACAATAATTAACTGCATACTGATTGACTGAAAGGAAGGCAATGAGAGGCGAAAAAAAATTTTGTTTAAAGGAAGATAATGCGTCTGTAAAGCGCTTGATACTATATGGTTATCTGAGAAGAATGCGAGGAAAGGGAAAAAGTTGCTCTTTGTTTTATACATGAGCTTAGAAAAGGTTTAGGATATGTGTGATAAACATATATGGAGGTTGCAGTCTACACGGCATCTCTATGGCTACTTAATATCTTTGGATGTATTGTCGCCAAATTACCAGGATAAAACAGATTTAGGTGCAAAGTCGTTGGAAAAGGAAAGAATTTTTGGAATGAGCAACCAGATTTGCTGAACAGCAGCACCAACATGTGGTAAATGTGTCTCGCTGTCGGCTTCTCAGTTACAGAGGTCCTTTATTCCTCACACGGTTGGGCTGTGGAACAGCCTTCCAGAGGATGTCGTACAACTGGAACTTCAGAGGTTCAAGCGAAAATGCAATGCATTGCTACCCTAAATACTATTATTCTTGCATTTTAATACTTTTTTGTCTATTTATCTATTTTTTTTTATTTTTTTTTTTATAAGAGGAATCTCTTCTTTCTGTATTTCACTTTACTTCCTCTTAATTCTTCCTAATGAACACCATATTCTTTGGAAGTTTGAATTTCAAGTCAATGGCCCTTGCGGATTTGTTCCATATAGGTTTCATCTACTGAATAATAATAATAATAATAATAATAATAATAATAATAATAATAATAATAATAATAATAACAATAATAATAATAATAATAATAATAATAATAATAATAATACAATGGCGACAGGGTATATCGAAAATAAACCGAATAACCTGTTGAAAATGTTTTCAAGAGGAGAAGGTTGAAAGAAACTTTTAGCAAGAAGGTTAAAGGAGTAAATCGGTGTAGGAACCACATTTGAAATAATGGTAAATTAAAATAATCGGTATATTCTTATAAGCCTTCCGGAGTTAATATGTGCTTCTGCTCTCTTATGCCGTGAATTGGGTAACTGGTAAGAAATCACCTGTGGTGAGTTGCAGCTAGGGTGTTTTGAAATGCTTGGGTTAGAGACCTTATTAAAAATATTTAATTAACAGCAAAGGCTAACACCTTTAGAACAAGTTAAAAATTGTCTTTTTTTTATGAATCCAGTAAATCAGTTATTTGATTATAAAATATAATTTCTTTTTCTGGAGTGACCCTCTAAGGGAAAAGGCATACAAACGCACACACACATATACAGGCATACACCCGTGTTTTTCTTATGTAAAACACTTTTTGCCTTGAATAAACTGCCAACGTGGATTTCGCGAATAAGCATATGCAAGTGAAAAACAGCTGGTGCTGGAAAAATTTCAAATGAACGAAGTTTCAGTCTGATATCATTCAAAAAGGCTAGTCTAGGTTGCTGAAGGAACTGGAGAATATTTTCCACAGCAAAAATTCTTCTGAGAATAATCATATTCTTTTGGTGATTCAATCAAGAAATCGGAAAATCTTGGGTGGAAGTGTTAGAAAATAAAACAAAACCAGAAGGAAGGATAAATGAAGAAGCTTAATTAGCTTTACTGAAGAAATTACAAAATAGAAAGAACATTTTTAACTAGAATAGGGTTTCATTACAAACACATCTATTGTTTTTAGAGGGAAAAATATATTAAAAACTTATGCCAGACCTTAAGAGAATGTAGGCCCAAATAAAGGGTTGACGAGAAAGCAAGCTTTACTAAAGCTATTAACAAACTATAGGTGTTTGTTTCAAGCACCCAAAAACTAAAATAGTACCTGAATGAGTGGTAAACCAATATTCCTGATATATATGACCTGTTTTTTCTACAGATTAGTTTGAGGTTATGAACCGAAACCCTTTACTTCCTGAGAATTCAGACGCGTTTCCGAAGATACAGAAAAAAGAAAAAGCTTTTTGTTAAGTTTGCTGGCAAAATGTTTGAGGAAAGCGTTTCATAAGTTATGTCTTTGAAAAAAGAATGAAGCAGTTTATGAGTCTTGCTTTCTCAGGCTTCTTCAAAGTAAAACATTTTCAGCCCAATTTTTTTTTCTGTTCATTTGCCAAAACTGTGAATCTATGGACGTTCTGTTGTGCAAGATTTTGAGAGATTGAAATCCTTCTTAATTTTCTTGGTGCTTTTAATTTAGCTGTCTTCATGATAACCTTTAGCAACAACCTCATGTAATTTGTGACATATAAGTTAGGACGCCGTTAATCAGATACCTATTTTTTTTTTAAAGGTCTTTTTGGTGTCTCCACCGTTGCTTTTAAGGCTGAATACTGGGATGCCATCGTACATATTTTGCCCAAATGTAAAACTGGTTTCTGAAATTAATGTGAAGACGCTCTTTGCAAGGTAAGATCTCAGATGGGGCATCAATATGCATATTTTCATCAGCGCTAAAGAAGCTGCCAGAAAACATAGTCAAGGTATTATAAATATGATTAGACATTCAGCATTCACTATTCAAGATAAACCCAAAACTACTAAACCAGTTGAAAACTAGGTTCGGGTAGTTCTCCACTGTAGCTGAGACAGTGCCCATGAACAACATTCATGACGTTAAAACGTCACTAACAGAATAACAAAAAATATTAATAAAAAAACGGGAAATATGGATAAAAGAGGAGAAAGATTCTGAGGCTCATTATGTGGTATCTTTATTCTTGACCTGTGATACCCCAAGCAAAATCCTTGCATCTACTGGTCAAGGTATTTAGGTTTTAGATGACTCACTTTTATGGTGGCATAATTTCAAGAAAACATTGAGCCAATGATTGTTGTTTTTAGGCTCATATTCTACTGTAACTATACTTAGAGTAATGTATTTTTAAGGTGCTTGTTTTGGTAAGGAACTTGACACCAAGGAGTTCCTCCTACATGTAAACTAGTGGCTGAGAAGTAGAGCTAGCTTCTGTTTCCCAGGGAGTCTCGCCCCCCCTCCTTTTTTATTCAATTTTGAATACTAATATGTCATTTAAGGATTCAAGTTATAGCACTTTGATCGCTAAAATTTGATAGCTCCGGATTTATCTTGTCAAAACTATTTATTGTCCTAAAGTATCCTTATTAATATTCACTATATCTGCGCCAGTGGTGCTTATTCAAGTACAAAACCTAATGAATAGCTCATACATATTACTGCGTGCAGTGATGTACTGTATCAAATATCTAGTGAAGTTACAAACACCTACAGCTTCACTTCAGAAAATGGATGGCACTACGAAGAACAAAAAC
Source organism: Macrobrachium rosenbergii (assembly GCF_040412425.1). Lineage (NCBI taxonomy): Eukaryota > Metazoa > Arthropoda > Malacostraca > Decapoda > Palaemonidae > Macrobrachium > Macrobrachium rosenbergii. The sequence continues at coordinate 7,574,003 of NC_089760.1, read as the reverse complement.
AACACGCAGTAGCTTTTGGATATTCAAGTATCCTGTCTTGCTCAGCCTTGGAGGAAATACAGTGCTGGGAAATCGAGATAACTATTTTCACATGATGATGCCGGAGTCCGGTATGACTGCATATACTTATGGCAGGTCATCGAGTAGTCAGGTTCTCGGTGACGATACTGATGTATTGGTGATGATAGTTTACACTCTGCTGCTACAGACATAAAATTGTGACGGAGCAGTATTTTAAACATCAGATTGTGAATATACATGAGAAACTAGGTCCTAAATGTCTGTACCCTTAGGGAATGCACATGCTAAGTGGTTGTAGAATGGTGTACCACCCATTTGTCAATTAAATACAGCACTTAAAATGTCTTGCAGGCACGAACTTTTATAATTTATTGAAATACGGGGTGAAGTAGATGGCACGAAAAAAATTGCTTTTGCAGTGGGTCAGCACTTCTTCATAGAAATATGTGGTTGTCCACCAGGGACCATAGTAAATTAACCCCACCATAGTGTCAGTAAAAAGCATGGGAAACCGACGTCTATTAATATCCGTTTCTTACAACCCAACCTCTTTTTGGTTGTACAGTGGCTATATCCCAAAATGACATTGTGGACAGTGGCTGATCACGAAAGGTAACCCACAGCAGACATTAGTATGTTTAGATACAATATGAAGGATCGAGTCTCATCTCTCACATTTACTGATGACATTTCAGCCCTTTTTGGCTGAACTGGTGTTTTCGATTATGAGTTTGAATCAGATGGTAAAATCTGCTCTACAACCGGCGTTCGTCACAAAACCGACTTACTTTTGCACTATTTTGTTGTCTGTGTCAAAGTACAAATAAGTGATACAAGCCATCCAATTTACGGACAGTAATCACATGAATGAGAATTATGGCACTAGCTATACTGACAGAAAACTGGACAATAGCAAGGTCGAGAGCATTGTGCTAGGTCAGTATATATTGTAGTCTTTGAACCTAAATAAATGCTTCATCAATAAGTTGGTACAGCCTTTCTTCTACAAAATAGACCAGTCGTGTATTAATATTACTGGCATAACATCTAACAGCTCACGTTTAATTAACTGTCGAACTTAAATATATAATAACTCAATGTGACGATAAGAAACACCGTGTCACTTCCAACAATCAAGCGAAGGTCTTCCTCTGAGCGTTATGCAACGCCAGCTTAAGTGTACACACTTGATTTGTTATTAAAATTATTATTATATATCTTTGATTTGCCATTAATTTTTATTATGCTGGCTCTTTTACTTTTAATAATGGCCCCATATAACACGTATGTTACAAAAATCGGCCAAAATTTTTGCAAGGCCAACCCACTCGAACAATTTCAAAAACACTAGGGGATTACAAATATATAATAATTTGTAGTACCGGCGGGAAGGATTTACGGGTTTATATTCAAACTCATTTGGGTGGTAAATGGACTATTGAGGGAAATTATTTGCACGTAAATGTGCTTGTAGTATACATATTGTACATATGCATGCAGGTTTGTATTCATGTAAAGTTATAATTATTCTCAAATATCTTACAACCTGTTTGCATACAATTTCCGGTTCTATTTACCAATGGTAATACCCTCTCTGCGCAAATAAAAAGCGTTTTATCTGTTTCACTCCGAAATTCGGGAAGACAGCATATGTAGTATAAAAATCGTGAACACAGCATATGTAGTATAAAACCTGTCAGGAAGACATATGCAGAAAAGCGAATTTATGGTCACGCTGTTAACCGTTCCACTTTTCATAGGTAACAGTTCTTCGTTGGGCGATTCGGTAGAGTTGTCGACTAGCACTCGCTAGGCCCGAGTTCCGACTCTCCGGCCGGCTAATGAAGAATTAGAGGAATTTATTTCTGGTGATAGAAATTCATTTCTCGCTATAATGTGGTTCGGATTCCACAATAAGCTGTAGGTCCCGTTGCTAGGTAACCAATTGGTTCTTAGCCACGCAAAATAAGTCTAATACTTCGGACCAGCCCTAGGAGAGCTGTTAACCAGCTCAGTGGTCTGGTAAAACTAAGATATACTTAACTTTTTCATAGGTAACTGGTAGCAGACACAATAATGTGAGACGCAACAAACCTACAACTGTTTCACGAATGAGGTATTTTATAATTATCAATATCCATCGCTTTATGGAAACTATTCAAAGAAAAAGGCACGTGGTAAGGAATTATCAAGGAATTGCCGGAGTGAGGAACTTGAAAAGAAGATAAATCGTGCTTTCGCGTGCGTAAGACAGCCATATTCCTTACTCATCCCCCACAGGCAATGACACTCCCATTTCTAAAACAATTAAAAGATAATGGAACATGGGGAGGATATTAATGAATTCCAGGGTGTAGAGGTCAAGAGGGAATGGGAGTAATTAAATCAAATGACATTTGTGGTAGATGATCCTCTCAGACTTAATCCTCGTTAAGTTAATGACTAGGATGGTGTAATAAAAACCCGACAGTAATTTTGTAAGGGAAGCGTTAAAAGAAAAGTAAAGGAATACTTTCCATTAGTAAAAAATACACTAGGCAAGATATTGAAGCCTGATTGAATTTATGTCCTTTAATTCAACTCTGCCGAGTGAAGAGTAGAAAAAATCCAGTAGGTATTTTTTCAGTAAGTACTCGACAATTCATGAATAAAATTAGTAAAGCCTCACTAGAAATAATTCATTTAGAAGTAAATTTTACCCAGACCTTTTATGCAGTAGTTTTACTTGACTATTTATAATACATTAGTTGCCATTGCACTCTGCTGTGGGAATTCAGTAATCGAATGACTAGTAGGTCGGATTACTTTAAAATCATTTCATAACATTTTTAAAGCTTTGTCGCAGCTCTGGAAGGGGCAAATAATTCAAAAGCTTCACTGTGCGATATTGAGAAGGATATGAAATAAAATGGCGTAGCAAGCGGAAGTTGTAAGGAATGAATGAATGCTAGAGAGGCAAAATACCGAAGACAGAGAGTCTAAATGAGAAATTAATAAGACACGCGCGGACATTTAAAAAGGAGAAATTTAGGATGAATAAAATAAGGAAAATCGAAGAAAGTACAGTTACAGTCTGAATTTCGGGAAGGCAACCATAAAATAAAGAAGAGACTGAATAAATGGCGAGAGTTGTATGCAACAGGAATCAAATGGAATAAGGACACTCCTCACACAAAGAAAAACCGAACTTTCCGATAAGACTCCTTAACAACCAGTTGAGCAAGAGCAGGGCTTGGAACTGACGCAGGTATATTAGCATTCAAAAGATGAAAGAGCCGACAGGGTTGGCAGACTCTTTACGGCTCCGTGAAGGAACGCAATTGGCGTCGCTAGCGGTGTTTATCTTGAGAGAATTCACCAATATATATGAATTTTCAATGGGCCGTTATGGATGTAGAATTGGTTTGTTAAGCAGCAGTTCAGTAATATATCTATATGTTAAATATTCTGTTTATGAAGACATGTATATTCATATTGTGTAGACGCATCAGTGGTAAGCAAACACACACACATACTCGCTACACGCTCATACATAAATATATATATATATATATATATATATATATATATATATATATATATATATATATATATATATATATATATATATATATATATATATATATATATATATATATATATATATATTTATATATATCTATATATATATATATATATATATATATATGTATAGATATATATATGTATATATAGATATACACACATTTATAAATAAATGTATATATATATACATTTATTTATAAATATGTGTATATATATGTATATGTATATCTATAAATATAGATATATATATACATAAATATATATATATAATGTGTTTATATATACATATATATATGTATGTATGTATACTTGCGCGTGTATGTATATGTATGCATATATATGAAAGTACGTATATATATGTGAGAGAGAGAGAGAGAGAGAGAGAGAGAGAGAGAGAGAGAGAGAGAGAGAGAGAGAGAGAGAGAGAGCCAAGCAGCCAATCGTGTGGACCATCTGCAAAGGTGAAAAGGCACCGAGGGTCATAAACCTCCTAGTGAATCGGAGTTGTTTTGGCATTTCTTCTTTAAGAAACGCGGAAAGCTCGGCCTACTAGTACCTTAAGGTAACAACTCGGAACAACCGGATGTGGAGTTTCCCAAAAAGGTTAACCAGCGCAGTAATACACTCGAAAGAGGATTCTGGGTAAAAGGTGTGAAGAGTCTACTTTGTTTTAGAATACGATTTTATTTTATGAATAAGAGTATATTTTTTTCCTTTCGATTTTTTAATCTACTCGCTTTTATCTTAATGGTTTCTCTCTCTCTCTCTCTCTCTCTCTCTCTCTCTCTCTCTCTCTCTCTCTCTCTCTCTCTCTCTCTCTCTCTCGCCTCAACACAACTGATACATTGCTAAAGAAACACGGATAGAGAAGTGGATACAAAGCAATACGGTGAAATTTGATTTAAATACGTGCAATACGTGTTATTGTTTGTTTCGTATACATATGACAAAAGAATGTTTGATTTCATTTTTCTTAAAGGATGTTAGTTGAAATATAAAGAAAAAGTGTATTGTTTAAATCACCTCGTGATTACGAGAAATATCAAGACCTACGAAGTAATGGACGGCTGGCGAAGAAAAAGTGGATGTTAATCACCATTAGTGATGGAACAAATAACGCCACTGGCTCCTACGAGTAAATACCCCAGTGACGGTTGATGAGTTATTAATCTCAAGACGGCTAGGTAATAAAAGACAGCTAGAAGTTAGTAGCAGTTACAAAGTAAGGCGTTAAGGAAGACGAACACTACAGCAGTTTAGTGGTTTCTTGCAGTAAGAAGTTAACAGTATTAACTAGTTGCAGATTATGTAAGGATATATAAAAAACTATAAACAAATCAACAACTGAAAGCGTGGAAAAACAAAATTAAAGAATACGGATATTAAAAAATTTTAGATTAAGTACAAATCAGGTTCTGGAGTTGCGAGATGATCAGTGATCGCACAGACTGCATGAATAACGCAATTTACCGCAAAATTCTGACGTAGCTTCCAAAATTTCGGATTGACGGAGCGTGTTGTTGTCAGGAAAAAAAAAAAAAAAAAAAAAGTAAAATATGCGCCGAAGCTTCTTCGGCTCAATCGAATTTTCTGTACAGCCGCTACAACGTATGATCAAGGCCACAGAAAATAGATCTATCTTTCGGTGGTCTCGGTATAATGCTATATGAGTCGCGGCACGTGAAACTTTAACCATTGCCCGGTGGTGGCCTGTACTATCTCGCTGATAGAATTTAACCTTAAATAAAATAAAAACTACTGAGATTAGAGGTCTGCAATTTGGTATGTTTGATGATTGGAGGGTGGATGATCAACATACAAATTTGCAGCCCTCTAGCCTCAGTAGTTTTTAAGATCTGAGGGCGCACAGAGAAAGTGCGGACGGACAGAACAAAGTACGGACGGACAGACAAAGCCGGCACAAAAGTTTTCTTTTGCAGAAAACTGAAAACGTAAATAATAGACGAGATTGGCAAATGCCAATGGAATGCTACTTAGCTAACTAAATCTACGTTAGATTTAAACTTGAACCCATAAACTTTCGGTGATCATTATTAATGTAACAATGGTCGTTGGCAGCTTTCCTTTCATGATATGTCAGAATAACATGAGTTGTTTGTCTATGAATACTAGCTGTGCTCATAATTTGGACGATAATTTAATACATGCTATCTCCACCGGTCCATGATTTAATAATAATAATAATAATAATAATAATAATAATAATAATAATAATAATAAAATTTAAGAGCAATAGTATCACTAGCAGTTGCATAAGGCTTACGACTGTCATGCGGCTTTCCTTAAATAATGAAATTAATTATTATTATTATTATTATTCAACATGCAACAATGATAAGATTCATTTTCCGTACGATGCGGCAAACGAGTTTTCTTGTGGATTTCTCTCTCTCTCTCTCTCTCTCTCTCTCTCTCTCTCTCTCTCTCTCTCTCTCTCTCTCTCTCTCTCTGACTTCGGAGGAAAATATGAAAAAACAAAGCCATAACCATCCCTTAAGTGGTGAATAAAGGCTGAGCCTCTTGTGCAGCAAACGTCCATAACACCACGCGCTTCATTAACTACAAAGAAGGCTCTTCATTCGAATGCGGACCTTTTGCACACACACACACACCCAGTGCCATTTACTTCTACGAGTATCTCACCCTTCAAGCCTAACACGCGTGCACATTTTATGCCAACGGCTTTCAGTTTCAGCACCTCTCCATGTCCACTGGCTCGCTTTTGTCTGTTTCATTTTCTTCCTTGTTCCAGTTACTTCTGAATCATACGTACTTTTTCCTCCACGTCGTCTTTCCTCCACGTCATCACTTCACCTCAAAATACTCTGATCTATTTTTGACCTATTTCTCACACTTTTATTCTATTTTTACCAGCATATTCTATGCAATCTCTACTCTTCCATTAGCATACTCTTATTTACAGTGAATATCCACACTTCACTTTCTTATTAGACAGCTGTGTCACTCCCACCATAAAATTAAGCTGTTGCTTCCTTAGATACTCTATGTTCTTTCAAACAGTTTGCAAGGATCCCGTCTCTTTTTTTTCTATTCTGTGATGAATTTCTTCTCTCGTCCCACCATCATCTGTTACATCTAACCTCAAACATCTACACGAATCGACTACTTCATCATTCCATATACTCCAAATATTCCTGTGGCTAATATTCTCTCTCAGATTGTTTTGCCTTCCCCCACCTCTGCACGCTCTCTACATTACCTCTGACTAATTTAATATCGTGTGTAAACATCAACCGATTGATATTTATATAACAAATTTTTAATATCCACAAACCTCCACTTACATTCACATAAAGACATATGATGTCTTTTAACACCCCGCCCCAAGAAAATATTAAATGCTTATGAAAAATGCGCCGCACTGTATAGTTCCCGCTTTTACAAAACACGACACAGTCTTTTAGCTTCTGATTCAACACAAGCTTCTCTCTCATCATGAAAATGTTTAATTACTCGCAATCAATTACCTTCCCCACAACACATCAACACATTCCACGATAAATTACTGTTAACGCTATAAATTTTCTCTAAACCATTCAAGTTACATACAACCATTTATTTATGTGCTTCACAGCTATCACTTGGCCTGGTTTAATGACGCATTGGTTTTCCCCTAACAATACAACAACATTTCTCAATCAAAACTCTACAACACAGCTTACCTCTTTTAGTGAGTAATGATATATCGTTAAAAGTCATAATACCACTCCATCTCAGTTCTTTCCGTGCAAAGGTATAATTATTCATCTAGTCTGTCCCTCTAAAGGAAACCTCTAATCAAGACACAGACCTCCTAGGCAGCTCTTCAAGTACATTATCATTCCTGCGGCCAAGCATCTCATTTTTAATTCCATTACCTCCTACCTCATTACTATTTTCAACCTTTTGACTCGCTTTGCATCCCCACTACTACTTCCAGGTGCATTATTATTCTCTAATTTTCCTTAATCACACCCAATCTCGAATCACTGGGATATAGCTTTCTTTTCTTGTTTGCATTCGATCACTACTGAAAATACTTTTAGGCAGTTTCTATCCAGTTGCACCATTTTTTGCGAGATAAAATTATTTGTAAACATTCTCTCTCTCTCTCTCTCTCTCTCTCTCTCTCTCTCTCTCTCTCTCAGCATAATTCTGATTTCATACATTTCAACTTCTTTCATCTTAAGTTTTCCCTACCTTACCTTTGTCTCCTTGCCTTTCATCTTCGCTACCTTATTCATCTACGTGTTTGCCGTTTCAAGGCATTTCATTTCATTCTGCAAGTTCAATTCAGTTTCTTTTTTTTTGCTCTGCTAAATCTCTCTTTTCATTTCCTTGCCGTGAGCATACTTTTCCCTTCTTATGGCACTGTGCCCGAAAGCACGCTTTGCAGACACAATAACCTTATCCTCGATTGTTGCATACTCTTCAAAATTTACTTATATGTATGTACTTTCTACCCTAGATCATAGTTCATTGTTATTTGCAATGTACAGTACTGGCACATCTTAATTACATTTATATTAATACTCGAAATATTTATCTCCAACTGAATATAATCACATGTTCGTTTACCTTTTATTCGAATAACAGCAACTATGCAATCACACATACATAAACACACACACAAAACACAACCTATATATATATATATATATATATATATATATATATATATATATATATATATATATATATATATATATATATATATATATATATATATATATATATAAAACAAAGGTAGTTGAAGAAAGTTTTATATTTTACGAGTCGTGTCATTAACCGTTATTAAACAATATTAGTTTTGTTATGAGGCAATTAAATTATATGGAATTTGTTAGGTTCCTACTAAGCCACGGGGACAGTTAGTTTTCATCTTTAGAATGAGATCCAAAACGTCAGGATCAATCATATCTGATTCTCTCTGTTAACACGAAAGATTCCTGATGTTTGTCTACTTAGTTAAAGAAGTTTCGAGTCTCAGACATTTGAAACGACATGTATTTCCAAATGCAGTTTGGGATACCATCACGATGCAAACAAGGATGCAAAGGGTCCGTTATACGTCCACGGCTATTTAATAACTTCATGGAGGGACTTACGCGTGAGGCCAAGTAACTACCGCAGATGTAAGCATTACTTCATGAGATAAGAAAATCAGTCGGGAACAAAGTGTGGAATGGTTGACATTTGTAATTGGCGCAGCTCTAATTAAGTATAGTAAAGAGAAACTAAATAAACTAGTAGTTGAGAATTTGAGTGTTTACAAATTAAGCTGAGAATAAATGTCCCTAGGGTTCTTGAGTTAACCCTCCTTTGACGACGTGAAATATTTCTGTTGAATGCGAAAAAATTAAGACGTAAAAACATAGTAGAGGTGGTGTACAATGAGCTGAAAAAGGGAAGACGCGAACGACAGCTTGTTAGGACGGAGGAAGAAAGTGCTGAGAAACCCTACAGGAGGAACTGCTTAATGGTGAGTAAAGGATGTTTCAATTGTATATATATATATATATATATATATATATATATATATATATATATATTATATAATTTATATATATATGTGTATAATATATATGTGTGTGTGTGTGTGTGTACATATATAGTATACACCTTTTAGCTAACACTAACGCCTACAGCATGCGCTTATATCTCATCAAACACATATTAACAGATGCACGGTACGTATGCGTTTACATAATACGTAACTTATAAAACTAGGTTTAAGCTCTTTTTGAATAAGGCACTGTACAAACAAACTACTCAACAAGAAAGTTGCCAGCATTAACCGAAATATTTAAAATAGGATTAACTTATAGAACTAAATTGTGATCCTGAGAATATATACCGCTATTGGACGGATTAAATAATCAGTTTATTAAAATCTTACATCATCATGATGCATTTGTACGAAAAAATGGAAAGATACGGTAATAAATGAGTTTGTTATATCACTGGCAATGTTTACTGTAGTGTGCCCCGCAAGCGTAGTATTATTTTTTTTTTATCTGTTCTGTTTGCTCATTCAGCTAAAGAAAATGTTTCTAGCGTGACTCCCTTCCAGGGCAAACTCGTCAAACTGTGTAACCAATGCTTGAAATGTAATTAACATTAAATATTTTAGTAAGGCAGAGCCTCTTGTTACAGCTTTGCATATTTTACCTGTTGTCATATATTACGAGGCAGACGGAAGGCCCATATTTACTTTTCTACTCGTTGGAGTTAAATGATATGCGGACTACAACAGGAAATTATAATTATGATCCTTCAGCCGTCGTGATTTCCCTGACAATTTGATCCTCTCCTTTAACATTTTGCATTTATTACATTGCTTTCATTTCCTGAGGTTCGAATCGTAATTTAAGCTTTTGAAAAAATTTCCGTTAAATCCTGTATATTCACCTCTAAGCTTTAAGGAGATGGCATCAAAGATTCTCATTAGCAATGGTTGAAGTTACTTCGAATTATATTAGTAGGGTTTGATACTCATTTATGATATATTAATTTTTTATGTAGGCTTTGATTACAAAAGCTCTTCAGCGTAACTACAAAAAAAAAAAAATAATAATAATAAAACTACTGCTCTCTCTCTCTCTCTCTCTCTCGGTAAAACCCCATTCCTTCGTTGACATTGTTTTTTTGCCATCGTGTACTTCCAAAACTTATTCATCCACATACTCACACTCTTACCCTATCCTTACTAAATAATATCAAATCTAGGATTCACTGAATGCACATCGTAGCACTGAAATCTGATTAGAAGCTTTTATTTTGACCGAGGAAAAAAAAAAAACGAAAGTTGCTGGTCTATACCCAGAGTAAATGAGGTTTCATCTTAAGTCATTCAAGAGAAACCACGAGAAAAAATAGTTATTGTAAAGCCATTACAAGTTCAACCTCGGACCTTTTAAGCTTCCTTTTTTTGTTTCTATCGAACATAGGTGTATATTGTTCGATTTATGAGCGTTCTGGTTTTCGATGTTAACGCATACCAATCCGCAACTGGAGAGTGTGATTCACTGCCGTAAGCCGACTCGAGTAACTGCTAAAAGACCCTTTAGGTACGCACACAGTTAAGCAGACATTTGAGTTCAGTTTATAAGCAAGATGTAAACAGGTCTCTCTAACTGATAACTGGACTCGGTACACTAGATAATAGAAACTCTTTTATGTATTTTCTTCTTCGCTGCAAAAAGGTAGTTTCTGTTCATTTGCTTTTGGCTAGTTTACCTAGAACCTAAATTGAAGAATAAAAATGAAAACTTAAAGGTGTCAAGGTAACTGATTGGAGATTTTAAGGATAAGAGAGGGTGCTACTTTGGCTGTTAACTATACGCGTCACCTACGCCGTACGGTAAATGTAAACCAGATATCGTTTATTAATATCATTTGTCGACCACACAATATAGAAATGGGTGTGTATAATACTTTGATCTCGAGGCTAGTACTAAACATGGCGTAAGATGATCTTACGGCGTGTTTAGTTAGCAACACCTCGGAGTAGGTGACGAGTAGATAGCAAGCCAAAGTAGCACCCAAAAATGTGTTTAGAATGATCACTCTGAAGAACTATTCTTTAAGTGAAAAGTTGGGTATGATAACTTAAGACTTGTTAAGGCATGACAGTCGTCATTTTACACAAAAGTAGGACTGTCGTCATATTAAATAAACATACACACACACAAACACAAGAAAAGACAAAGGATCTGAGTAATCAGTAGCCGTAGGCGGAACGTGAAACTGGCAAATTCATGATTTTGAGAACTTGGCAATCAATACGAGTTTCATTAATAAGTATAAAAAAAAGACAGCAAATCATAAGAGCAATTATCGTGAGAACCTAGGGAACTAAGTAAAGCAGGACGTTAAAATGATCACAAAAAACAAATCGAATTACGGGAAACGAGATCTGAGACCAGTCCGAATTTAGGTTTCGATCTAACAATGAATGAAATGCGCTTTAGATTTTGTAAGGACTCTTTTGTTATGTAGAGAAGAGTAAGGACAGCCTTAACAGTAAATACTATCAGTAATAAGACAGTTCTATTATTACAAAAACTAACCGTATTTCGTTATGGGCTATGACAGTCATGAACGTTATTGAATACCTGTGCCTGTACCTGAAGAGAAACTGAGAAAAGAAAATTGTCCTCGTGTTTTACTTATATAGTTATGCTTGAATTATATGAATTCATGAAACTGGGAAATCCAATTTCAGTGTACAAGACAAAGACTCTTGATTGCTCTCAAATAATCCAGACCAGTGAACTGCGCAGGTTAAAAATAAAAAATTAAAATATATCGTAATTTACTCTATTATGTTTTTAAGTCTGATGGGAAGCCGAATTTTCTATACCGTATACCCATTTCCAGAACTATAATGGCATTAATGTTTTTATTTTTTATGTTGCAATTTTTACTTTGATATCAATCTGTTTGAGCGGCGTCTTGAAAAGGAATTTTAAATCATTAGTCCGCGTCACTCCCAGCCTCCTCAGACTGCATATATCATCAGTAACACCAATGACACTTCCTAACCCAGCAGACTTCTCCTACAGGAAAAGCAAACAATGGATGTCAACATAAAAATGAAACATCCACGTATCGAGAGTATTACGACGGGTTCGGATCACCTCCAATTCGATAGCCATTAAACATTTGAAAAGCTTTTACACTGAAAAATTAACAAACTGACCTCAAAAAAGAACGACGATCTCAAAAGCTAACATGATATAATTACAAAGGCTTCAGGCATAAGGAATTCAGGATGAAATATTAATTGAAGAGTGCCCTGGCCCATTTAGGAGGAAGATTCTGGAATCATTGGCATTCATGAAACAAACATGATCATTTAAAGACTGCTATAAAAAAACCTAAATCTGACCTTCCCTTAAGAGCGTGGATGAAGGAAAATGTTTACTTATCGCAAAACAACTTTACGGGAATGCAGGTTTATAGATGAGAACCCACGAAAGCACAATCGTAAAATTATAATATTAAGGACCTGTAACTTCAAGTTTGAGTCGTCTCACTTATCAGTCATGCACGCGAAGTCGACTTAATCCGTGAACAAAACTACGCAGTGATGACCGATATCAACGCGTAGATTATTGTCAATGGTTCTTGCGGCATTGGCAGTTGGAAAAGCATATCATATTCAGTGATGAAGCAATTTTTCACCCGAACGATTCGGCCAACCAACTATAGTTCGATGCTGGGGTATTGAAAATTTACATTGGGTTCAGAAGGGAAACGTGCAATACTGCCCAGGAGTTATGGTCTAGCTGCTATTTGGGGAGATACGATTATTAGTCCATTCTTTTTCCCTGACACAGTAACTGGCGAATCATGCCTTCATACGTTAACAAATTTCCTCACACCTCGACTGGATTATATGCTATTAGGAAATAGAAGAGATATATTTTATCAGCATGGTGTGGTCCGCCCCTACCTTCAATTTTCCAATGGCTGTTGGGGAAATTTAGAACAAAAGATTACCAAAAAATTATTTTAACGACATGGCCCACTTGAAGAGCAGCTTTGTTCCTAGTGCATGGCTTCATTTATTTCTTACGGAGACACTTTACTCTAGGAAACCACGTACAGCGCAGTAGCTAAACATCAGATCTTCAAGTAATTAGAGAGAATTCTACCTTCACCTTTAAACAAAGGAGCAATTATTCCATCACCCTGTCGTCTAAAACATTTCCCTCATCCAGACATACCTCACACGTCTTGGTAAGTCATGCGATCACGCTCTCGCCAACTTCCCACAAAATCTCGTTTTAAAAAATCCCTTTAATTACCGGAGCATTCCCATTCTTCTGTCATCAGAAGTTATACTACATTAACTCTCTGAATTTTTGAAGCATCCAGATCAGCTTCCTTCTGTTCTTCATGATCAGCTGCCCTTTGAAGTATTCGCTGCATTAAATGCGAATTATTTTCTCTTCAGACTGCATATATCGATTTACTGTTGCTTTTATTCCCAGACCCAATTGCTTAGTAACCTTACTTACATACTTCTCCAAAGCTCAACTTTTTTCTTAAAGCATTTCCACAGATATACCTCTAAATTTTTAATATGCTCTATCCTTAAATCTTTTTCCGCTCACTTTCAACATTGCTCCTTTTCTGCTATATAGTATTTTTTCGTCCCGCGATTGCATTTCAGGCAATGTCCTTTTTTTCCTTTAATAAGCTATCCAATAACCCCTTACCTTCTGCCTTTTTTCCCTATTCCTCCCTTTCTATACACACTCTAAGAACCCTTTCTCGACTTTTTGCATACTCTTTATAAACTCATTCCACTACGGTGTCTGCAACTCTAGCACATTTTTCATCTATCTTCTTAGCTACTATTTTCAATTTTCTCTCATCAGAGTCAGATGTATTAACTGGATACATGTCCAAATTTTGAACCCTTCATCTCTCATTAAATTTTTTCACATTACAGTACAATGAAGATTTCGTTGGACGAGAAATGGCAGCTTACTCTGATTTTTTCTAATTGCTCTTTGCAGATTCTGGTGGCTACTTTCACTATGTTTTTTTTTCTTCTGGACTAAAAGTATGTAACGTGAGGAAACAGCATTATTTCCTTTACTTTTTTTCCGTAGCGAGGTTTCAGATTGCACTTGTCGATAATCATGCTTGACTAAATAATTAAATTTTCTCGAAAAAACGTTATATTTACAAATAAGTAAAGATGTTACGACAATAAGACTGTGTAATGTATTTAATTGCCTTTAAAACGATAAAAATAGGGCAAAATACTTGCCAGTGGTTAAAAATATCGACTTCCTAACTAAAGAACTACTTATTAAACAGTGCAGAGGATATGCATATGTATATCCTTACACAGGGACATACAGTATATAAATATATATATAATGTATATATATTTGTATATATATATACATATACAGTGTATGTATGTATATAAATATACCGTATATATATGTATATATACATATATATATATATATATATATATATATATATATTAATATAGGCAATGCCACGAAGGAAAGTCATACGACGGAGTGGTACTAGGCCTTTCGACTTACTGTCCTCTACTTAGCAGTCTGCTAAGTAAAGGACAGTAAGTCGAAAGGCCTAGCGCCATTCAGGCATTTCACTTTCCTTCGTGGCATTGCCTTTATTTATATATTCATTACATTCCATATTTTCGTGACTCAGTTGTGTGTGTGTGTGTATGTATGTGTATATATATATATATATATATATATATATATATATAATATATATATATATATATATATATATGCATATACAGGAAATATTTTTGAAAAATTCATTTTAACTGGCGTTCTCACGTTTAAAAGATATAAATTCCAAAGAGGAAAAAGACTATGTCGAGTGCTTTTCATGTCCAGCAGATAAGCCATGTCTTAGAGTGGTAAAGTTTTATTATGGTCTTACCAGCACGTGCGTCACGATCTCGTTGTGAAAGAATGCTTTTGTCAAAATTGTCCCTGCAGTACATTTAAAGTTCTTAGAACGGAGTAAGTGTCTATTAGTAAACAACGAGTGAGGGGCTGAAAATTTTGCATGGCTGTAAAAATAAATTATTTTTATACAGTAGTGCTGGTTTATAAGGGTTTATAATATATATATATATATATATATATATATATATATATATATATATATATATATATATATATATATATATATATATACACATATACTTGGTAATGTGGACTGTTTGTGTTAATTTATATATATATATAGTCCGCATGAATTATGAGAGGGTATAAACGATTAGTCTCTTTTGACTTACGAAATAGCAAGGGAATAATACCAAGCTTATTTTGAAAGCGAACGAAGGTATTTAAAGTGATTTGTTAATACCGTTTCAAAATCAAGCAGCATTTTCTGCTCAGAACACCGCCGACAGCGTGGATTCTACCTGCTTAAAATGAATACAAATTTCAAGAGGGCCTACTGTGGAAGTACTACTCATATAAATAAAAGTAAAGACCCTGTTGAAATGGACAAACCGTTGAGAAGAAAATTATTCCATGTTAAGTAAACTTCTGAGCAGTGGATATATGCTGCGGAAATGCTACTACTTGTTTCTGTCGAAACACTGAAAAATATTAGATGTTGAGTATACACATTCCTAATGATCTGAGTGGATCTCAGGTGCAGATGTAGGGAACTTGTATAGGAACTATTTAAATATACATTAACAGATGACGCCAGCAATAAATGATGCAAGTGTCAACATTAGTTACCTTCGAATACAAATAGGTTGCATAACGGCCCCGGCTTTATAGGGAAGTTGAGAAGTAAATGAAGATTCGAAGAGTTTAAGGCACAGGATGAAAGAGGCATTAGTATAAAAGACCTTAAAGTAGTACTGTCAACAACAAAAAAAAGGCTGTTAATAACCTAATGTTGTGGAACTGAATAAAACATAAACAAAGGAAAAATGACATGAATTATAAAAGGAGAACACAAAGACATAAAACGTAAGTTAATGTACAGCACTCTTTTGTAAACTTCCATGATTTAGGAGTTACAACTTCAGGACAGGGCCATTATATCTGACTGATATATGAAGGGAAAGGTGTGTCTTATGGTACCAGCCCTGGTGGTCTGAGGAAGACTCTGAGATGCCGTTTTGCTTAGGTTTATTGATTTTCATAAAGTGCGATATATAAAGTAGACGACAAAGCATTAGCTTTAGAAGAAGAAAGTGCAGGGGAGCAGTTGCTCGATACATAGAAGGATCATCTTTCCTAAGGACTCAGAGGTGAAAACCAACACTAAAAGCACATATTTCATAAATTTAGAAAATAGAAGGGTAACAGATTTTTAAAATGAAAGATAGCATTAAGTAAGTTTGTTCATCTTTAGACTAAAATGCTATCACAGAAGCCGCGAACGGCAGTACTGACACATTAAAAAATAAATTATATAATTTAATAATGTACTCAGATGCCTAGACTTTCTCTTAGTGCACGTGTATACATGTATATAAGTTAACTGTTTCTTTTTTTAAGAAGGATATATATTATTCAAAAAATTATATACTTATATATGTGTGTGTGTTTGTGTGTGTAAATCTCAGTTTTATCGAACTTCCTATAGCCTACACTGAGAGTAGCTTACACACAAATAGCATCACAGTAAGTCGAGCTACCCTAACTAGGCTTTGAACTCATGGCTTCTAAAGTTGGAATATGGGCAAGTGTATTCCTCCAATACAAGTCCCTATGCATTAAAATCACACACACACTCACTCACTCACTTATTCATATATATATATATATATATATATATATATATATATATATATATATATATATATATATATATTTATATATAATTTCCAATTGCCACCATACTGTACAGTTAGGGTTTTTAACCTTATTAAAGAAATGCACCTGCGTGCGATCGAAGCTATAATCGTTTCTTTATACCATATTGTTCATTTTAGTGAGTTTGAGGTATATGTTTATATACTCTATTTTGTGTATGTTTCATGTGCTGTAGTTTTTTAATTTTGTATGGGCATTAAATTTAATCTTAATCCTCCTGCAAATGTAGATAAATTTAGTTAAATATGTTTTCGATGATCGCATTTTCTTGAAGACTTCTCATATGTGACCTTACTGGCGAACCTTAATTGTTGCTTTTACTGCCAAGGGAGATGGTCTTACCCGCCTGCGAAGACTCCCACAGAGAGCAGAAAAACCACCCGGAGTATAGCCATATTATGATCTTAATGGAGCTTTGCATTCGAGAGGACTACGTCCCACCTTTTATGGGCTCTCTGTTCTTTTTTATCGAGTTATTTTTTTCTCTGTTCCCAAATACGGTCATTACCCTTGTTTCTTCGTCTTCAATAGGCGCATGTGGAAGGCCACAATGGGTGCGCTTAGAGCAAAAAACTAAGCAATTCACTCGGTCGTCTGCCAGAAATTTTATAGTCAGCCGCTACTCTTGTAAATGACACCCTACAGCTGGTAGATAAGCTTCGAGGAAGAGATCCTGTGTAGTTCTAGAAATCATCTACGCTCGTGCAGAAGCTTATGGGGAATCTTAACCTTTGTTACCATTCTTATACAAATGAAAACATGAAAAAATAATATGAAATGTCACTTGATCCGAGTATTTCTAACCAATTATCCATCCTGACCTAACAACGGAATATTTTCTGCATTTAATGATAACAGATGGTATCAGTACGCTAACTTATTATTTGCAATACACTCTGAATTAAGGAGATTTTCACTGGGTATGATTAAGCAAGTTTGATTATGTCAAATGCTTTTATTAATTCCTAAAATGCTTTTATTAATTCCTAATATTTCTTCCTAAATAATCGCCAGACTTTTTTCCCAAAAGTAACAAATCTTCTTACCTCAGTAATCTGAATAGACTCTATTACCATTCCATCATCTTTGTTCAGTAATGAACTCCAAAACTTCATCAAAAGGAAAACAGTTAGTAATTGTACTAAAATGTAACTCACGATTCTGTGATAATGAACCATTTCCAGTGGTTGTGTTCTATGAATAAATGCATTAGTAATCCCTTGGTCCTTAAAGTCTTTCACTATCAGGAAGTGGACGGAAGTGAATGTAAACTAATAGAACGAATATTAATGCCCAATACCATCCTGTCTCCTATTATAAATTCTAACAGACTGCAATGGCGACTTGTAACAGAGAGAAACACTTGGCAGAAACAAAAATGATATTCTCAAGAGCGACTTTTAAGAGCGCTTGTATATGCGTGGAGAAAAACGTAACATTAAAAAGTTATTAACATCCACTCAGTAGCCATTCATTTTTTATAGAGGAAGAAAGTGCACACGACTTCACAAATGGCAGAGTCGAGGAATCATTTGTATTCTTATTTCTGGATGAGTGTATATTAAAGGAATATATTAAAGGAAAAGACGCCTGGCAACTCGCCAGAAGGGGAGGAGCCCGAGAGGGATAATGGTAACGCTATTATCAATAGTATAATGACACCTGACGGCCATCAGCCATCAAACTTTCCCCCGAACAGTTGTCTAACGCCAAACAGGTTCCAAAACAAATCGTTTGTCGTGGATAATGGGTCTCGAGTCTGCTGGTGAGATTGAAGATCATTCCAAACTTCAGCAAAGCTTATACACTAAATAATAATCAAAATAACAACAACACAGCATAGAGCACCTCATGCTATTAGATTGAACACAAAATGCCCGATAAAACTCAAAGAAGTAAAGTTGAAACAAAGGACACAGACGGACATACAGAGACAGAGACAGGGAGAATGCATTTTGATGAATCGTTCCACCCCAGTTGGAGCAGTATTGCCTTGTCCAGTCGCTTGCGTTTTTAATTACGTTATCATGGTATATACTCCACATATTTTGGCCGACCACAGATTGCCTTTGAGCGTTATTCTCTCTCTCTCTCTCTCTCTCTCTCTCTCTCTCTCTCTCTCTCTCTCTCTCCATACCAGCTGCGAGCCACGAAAGTAATAAACACAGTGAAAACATGCCAGCAATTTCTTCCTAGCCCAACAACGTACCAGGAGCTCCTTGGATGTGAGCCGTGAGTACAGCTTCACTATGAGGACCCTGAGAGAGAGAGAGAGAGAGAGAGAGAGAGAGAGAGAGAGAGAGAGAGGATGTCTCCCTAACGCCCGGGTGGAGGATTACCTCCTCGAGGGCCCCTATATTCCCTACCCTTTCTCGCTTAAGTCAACAAAGACGCAATGGGTTTCGGGGAGCGTGTCTATAGAGAGAGAGAGAGAGAGAGAGAGATTGAAGATCAGAGTCATATTTCCAGGCAAATCAAACCAACCCTCTTACAAACATCTACTTAGGGGTTCCGGTCTGTCACAGGCGTTGATGAATATGATTTCAAATGAGGCATTTCCCCCTTTCCGCTGCACGTAAATATACTAATTAAAAGGTTGGAGATGAAAGCAAGCTGCCGTTCATTTACGTCCTTACTCTCCACTCCAATAAATTCCGGGAGTTTTTTGAGGGGGAAATATTATGGGGCTGCATACTAGCTTGTCAAGCGATTTACATCACATGTACTGTACATTCACCATTATCATTATCATAATTGTTATTTAGTATTATCGCTGGTGTTGTTTTCTTTTTTTATTTTTTATTTTGACATACTAAATCTTATTCACTGAATCATGAAAATGCACTAAACGTATGTAATTGTAATAGCCACAATGCCCTCTTAACTTCTCGAATTCTTCGCGCTTTTTTGGGTACGCTTGTCACTACAAAGCCTTAAGATCCAAGTGCAAGAAATATGAAGAAACTATGATGTCCGGTAGCGGGAAACGAACCCGGGTGCCCCAATCAGAACGAGGTCCTTATTTATCTTACCCCACAAAACCGAATAATCAATATCTTATTAAAATGTATCGTCCAGATGCAAACAAATGAACCACATCTTTTTTTAAGCTTTTACAAGATTTGCAAAGGTATGACGGTTTTTTTTATTAATCATCTTTGGATGGAAAATACAAGCCCACTGACTCTTAATATTTCTCATTTTCAAAATGGACCAATGTGATAAAATAAATGCGGATAAGACAACGCATTTATTTCTCTGAGAGCATATTGTTTTGAATGCAACAAGTCTATTCGATGTTTTTGTAGATTTTACTGTTCAATTAAAATGCATAATACCTTGACGTTTCTGCCCGAACGAATGGTTTTGCCAAGCAAGTTTCATTATTATGAACTTCCACATAATGAACGTAACTGGTAAATTTTGTAAAAAGAAACATTACTTGAGTTCAATGGAAAACAAAGCATTTCTGGCTGCTGTCAAAACAATGACCTCCGTTATTTGTGGACCAGGAATCCTAATCTGTATTATGTTACTCAAAAGAAAAACATTCCTAAGTATGGGGAAACTCAAACACGTATTCCTAGTGTAGTCATTTTGGTTTCTGAAAATAAGCAGTTTCTCTCTATTGGTGTCTTTTTTTTTTTTTTTAAGACCTTGTGTCAGGTTAGCGTTATTATAATTACTCTATAATCTACCTGGGGGAGAATGTAACAACATTTTATTTAAGCTTTGCCGCGTGGAGTAGGAAACCAAACTTAAATACAGCGATTTTAAATGCCTCATTTTCAATACTGAAAATAATAGTTTCATCGCCACTAAGCCAAGTCCTCTTAAAGCGGTTACATGCCCAAAGGTTTTGCGAGTATCAACAAAATAGATAAACATTACATTTTATATATAACGAGATTTTATTCCAGGTCCATTCTACCCAGCGGTAACAACAGCAGTCTGCCCAGACCGTACTGAGAATATCGAGGACATTTAGAGATGATTACGAACACTATAACGATAACCACACAACATCTCGAAAGTGAAATGGGGTACGTGAGGAGAATATTGTTGTGTGGTTTTGACAAAGGTATAAAACCTATACTTTCAGCAAGCCTCGATTTTTTAACGTAACACTTGCAATAGCAAAAAGCAGATATTTCTATGTTTGTTTACTTTCTCAGGGGAATGGTTTACATCTTGGTCTCCCTTGTTATGATTTAGGAGATTTAGGCCTAGAATCCGAGGTTTGGTTTGCCAGTAAATGTAAATGCTTTGGTGGGCGGTTTAAATGTGCGCGTATATATATATATATATATATATATATATATATATATATATATATATATATATATATATATATATATATATTCTTTCTGCTCGAGGTTAACAAACACTATACCCGCGACGAAAAAAGTTACTGAAGTCCTATAGGGCCCCTTAATTAGGCAAAGAAAGGATAAATTTGTTTTTTGAATGGTATCTTAAACCGCATCCTTGTATTTTACACACTAGAGCATTTTCAATATTCGCACTATTTCTTTCTCCGTGGTGGAGATTTCTGTTTTTATTTTTTTTCACTGGATAACATCGCAAAGGAAATTATTTCAAAGACATTTACCTTTACATGAGATTTTGCAAGGAAAGTCCGTGGACCGAAAAGAAACCACGGGACTTTCTTGAAGTAAAAGCGAATAGCATCATTTTTGTAGTTGTAACATTCAGAGAGAGAGAGAGAGAGAGAGAGAGAGAGAGAGAGAGAGAGAGAGAGAGAGAGAGAGAGAGAGAAACCAACTTCCAGAATTTTTACGCAGTACTATTTTCTTTTCTTAATGTCTTCAAACATAAAAGGCACTAATAGAGAAAACTTTCAAAACAAAGGGAAACAATCCGTCAAAACGCGTTACTGAGCGACTTAATTACTATCAGCTAAACAACGTAAGTAAGGTAACGCCATTAGAATTTATGAATTATTTCTTCACCGCCACCGTTTCCCTCTCGCTGACTTCAACCCGATTACATTCGGAGGAAAGCTCGCAGACTTACGGAGAAATTCCGAGAGTGCCGCATTTCACGTTATTTTTTCTACCCACGTTTGCCATAATCTTGCAGTGCAGGTGGCGTAAAGCGTCAAGGAGCCTCGGTTAAGATGAAATGAATCCTTTGCTCGCTATTGTTGTAGCTATTGACAACATCGTGCCTTCGTTATCGGAATTAAATTGATTTTGTTATCATATTCACACACACACATATATATGTGTGTGTGTTTAATTCTTATATGATTAATAATACTGTTGTTGTCTTCACGTAAGAACATTTTAAGGAACAGCCTATTATTATCCAAAATCACCATTACACACACATATATATATATATATATATATATATATATATATATATATATATATATATATATACATATATATAATGTGTGTGTGTAATTCTTATATTATTAATAATACTGTTGTGTCTTCCTGTAAGAACATTTTAAGGAACACCCTATTATTATCCAAAATCACCGTTTAATTATATACTTCAATAAAATTTCAACATCTGATTAGAGCAGGGGAGCAACTGCTTTGGCACAGTCAACAAATATACAGAAACGGATGGCCCCTCATGGTCAACTAATAAACCCTTCAGTGAGATATTTTCGATAGCAATTATTGTAGTATACGAATTCAGATGTTCATCTGATGCTGATCTGTGATATTCAGGGATTAAGTTAATGTTAAATATTTCAATTAGCTGAGGTATGTTTCTGGTTGTGTTTAAACAGCATTTCGTATAATTAATTACATAATCGTTTTAATGTTGGTTGCAAAATGCTTTCATGAAAACTGAATTTCACTGACGTACATCGAAATACACCACAGTCTTCAACGATTTCGTAAAATGGTTCCCCAAATCTAATTAGTTCAGGCATTTTAATGTCTATTCTTTTTCACCATTTTCGCTCTCACAATCATTCACTCTAAAGCAGTCCGAAAGTAAACAAAAATCTTTACCTAGTACCATCACAGGATACCCTATACGCGTTACTGTATTATCAAGGCTGTTCTCAGCAACTCTTCCGCCCCTAGATACACCCCCTTCTTAACCTTTAACTTGACCTCCATTCCCGCTTCCTTTCTTGAGACTTCTTGCTCTCAAGTCTCTATTACTACTTAATGCAACTGTGTTTTTTTTTCCTTTTCCACCTTTAGATCCTTCCTTGTACTCTATCTCATTTTTTTCCTGAATCTCTTTATCTAGCTTTCCAACCACTTCAACTCCCTCTTTTCCCTGCCTTAGGAGCTGAATGACCGAAATAGCCTCAGTGCTTGGCTTGATAGCTTAAATTTCATAAAATAAATACTTTTCTGTAGTAATTTTTCCATCCATTTCAGCTCCTACGATAAATTCAATTCAGCAATCATATGGTAACGAGTGGTTTGGTGCATCGGATTCGTAATTTCTATAAGGCTTTGTGTGCGTTTGTGTGTGTTTTTCTCTCTAAACTAAAGGCATAACATTTTCACTAAAAAGGTACTCAGGTGTTAAATCTTATTAAGATGTTTTAATTTTCTATAGTGTCCAGAATGTAAGCCAAAATAATTTCTATAAACTTTCTTATAAGAAAGTGAGCCGAGATATCCTTGCCAAAGTGCTGTATACTGAGGATATACTTATCTTCAGCGTTTGGCAATATATATCTCTTTTAGATTTGTCCTTGAGGAAGCTGCTTAAATTTAAATTAGCCTCAAAGGATACGAACAATGCCTAACGGAACGAATGTTTAAGCAAATTAAAAAACAGAAGATAATATTACTAACTTCATCTTTGATTTAGAAACCGCACTCTACAATGGTCTTCACTTTCAGACTAATTGATGCACTTAAAAAAGAAAAAAAAAAAAAAGAGTTTTTACAGTTTGGCTTGTTAAGAGAGGGCAATAAAGAATAGTCCACACGTTCATAATGTCAAAAATTAGCAATTTATAGAACAAAGAATCAACATTAATGGAAGCTACATAAGATTAAAGAGAATGGTAATGCCGCGTAAATTGGCAGTTAAATTATGGGGAATGTCAGTTCTGAGAAACTGTTGCTCTTGCAGACTTAAGGACTTAGTTTACAGATTGAGTGCTTCCGAGAATACATGTGTGAGCCCGAGAAATATAACAGCGATGTGTGAGGTTGCACGGAAACCTGGAAAAGTGGTGAAATAAAAAAAAAAAACTAATAGGCTTAATATGCTGTATAAAACCGCTCCTGTTAAGTAATATTAGAGTGAAATCCTGACTTGGTTGGCGTGAATTGAAATGTACGCCAAAATGAGGGAAAAATGAGAAAAACATGAGGGGGAGGAGGGGAATTGTCGTTTCAAGTAAAAGATAACGGGAATAAAGTTGGATATACGATTTTTCAAGCAGTTTAAGTAGGGAAAAAATAGTTTATAGAATTTGGATGAAAACAAAATTATTTTCGTTTTAATGTGAGCAATAAGAACCTGCAAATGGAAGGCTGATGTTGATATAAAAATACATTGGAGAAGAAAATAGGACAGCACTTTTATAAATTGTCCTGTAGGTAATTTGCTTTTATGTCTGATTTGCATATTCACATTCAGAAAAAAACATAACCATTTATGACAGGATTCCTGTAGGAAAGGAGATATGGCAAATCCAGATGAAGATATGAAAGCGCACTGAAAGAGCACTGAACTAAATTGCACTTTAAAGAGCTTCCTAACTACTATTGCATTTACCTTTTTCTAGTGATATCAAAATCCGAAATGGAACCTGCCTACGCCTTAATTTCCCTCTTAAATCTTTTTCTTCTCCTTCTATGCCCACTTTAACGGCGTTTCTTAAACGTCTTTTCTTTCACGTACTCTTTTCCTCGTCTTCACCAACGACCACCTTCAGCTATTCTTTTCCCTTTTATGCCTGGGCTGGTTATTCATCGCTCAATATTTCTTCTTGATTCACTCCAGCCCTCCAGTGTAATCTAGGACTGCTCTTTCTTCACCTATCGATTCCGATCTCGAAGGCATGTCAGAGAAAAGATCGTGACTCCTGCCCTTTAATCAGATGTAATGCCTCTGAGACAGATATTATTATTATTATTATTATTATTATTATTATTATTATTATTATTATTATTATTATTCAGTAGATGAAACCTATTCATATGGAACAAGCCCTGTGAAGACGAGGAAATGATTGTGAAAGTAAAGGTGTCTAAGAAACGCCGTTAAAGTGGGTACAGAAGGAGCTAGAAAAAGATTTAAGAGGGAAATTAAGGCATAAGCAGGTTCCATTTCGGATTTTGATGTCACCAGAAAAGGTAAATGCAATAGTAGTTAGGAAGCAAAATTAACGCTGGATAATTATTGTTTGTTTCTCTCGCTCTGTCTCTTGCTTTTTTTTTTTTAATAATCATCATCATTCCCATCACAATACCCTAGATGCCTGTGGCTGACTACTTATATTGGTGCTGCACGACTTCCTGGGTTTTTAAATGGCCCACAGGGGCCATTGACTTGAAATTCAACCTTCATTAGGAAGAAATAAGAGGAAGTAAAGTGAAATACAGAAAGAAGATCCCACTTATAAAAACCGGAAAAAAATTAATAAACAGATAAATAGCTGGAAAATTATTAAATTGCAAGAACAGTATTAGGGCAGTAATGCATTGCATTTTCGCTTGAACTTCTGAAGTTCCAATTGCACGACATCCTCTGGGAGGCTGCCATTTCATTCTCCTGTCTTTAACATTTGATAAAAGACATTTGATTTGATCCATCAAATGTTTTGATTCTTTTTAGTGTATAATCTATTTGAACCTTCCGGCTGCATTAGCGTTTTAGAGGTTCAGGTTTTTCAAAACTTCTTTTGGAAGAACGGCATGGTATAAATTGCTTCATCTATTTTCTGAAAATTAGTTACTTTGTTTATAAGTCGTCACTTCTTTCCTTTAACCAGTTATTGAAGGTTTATATTGATCATACTCATCTCATTTTAAATTATCGCAGTGAAATTTTGGCGACTTCATCTTTCGTCTCCCTTCTTTGCAACAAGGTGGTTCATTTTTTCTACCTCTTATCTGTAATTACTGTTTGAGTCATTGTTCCAGTGAGCTTCAAGACAGGGGGCCCTCCTACTCTCCGGTGGCCTCATTATACACATTACGACACCTCTTCCAGCACTGACTCGGTAAGAAGTAGCAATCCTGGGTATGCAAGATTTGGAAATTGTTTCTTTCCTACAACTATGAAGTTCTGAGACTTTTTTCTTGGTTCCCAGTTCTTTGACTTATAGCAGTTCATCCCTCAGCTGGCAGATTTATAACTTTCTTTGGAGTGCTCCTGTCTTTAACGTTCACATTCTATTTTCTTCAAAGGACTGCAGTTGAAAACAGTGTCGCATTACCTGACTCATTCTTCTCTATATCGAAAATTAAAAACTAACAGTTTAAATTGTAAACATCAGCACTATAATAAGACGACAAAGTACGTACATTTCTCAGGTGAAAATCTTTCCTGACGTTTGCATAATTATGAAAGCCTGTGTACAGAACGCCTGCTTATAATTGCATAACCTCTGTGACATTGACGATGAAGATACTTAACACATAACCACACGCGCGCACACACACACACACACACAAGTGGGCAAGGGTTAGCAACCTTATCCTACAATATTCGCGGATTAATACAAATTACATCTACAGTACTGGCAACATCCATCCTCTTATTATGTGTAAAACATTTATAGATAAAATACACCGACAGATATCCATAAGGCTGTGCTAGCCACTCGCCTCTTACTTATGGTTTCACTCCTTACCTAATTTAAGTTGATTTCTAACTTATCAATAAAAGCTTTGCTATTTTCTTCAAAGGGATACAAGTGATTCCTTCCTAATCTCTGATTGTGTTCCTTGACGTTTCTTTATTCCACTTCTCTTTCCCTGCTCTTTATCGATGACTTACTTCTTTCTCCCCCATTTGTTACCTAAGCGTTTGCTAATTTTCAAACTTCTAAATTTCTTCTTGATTCACTTCTCAGCCCTCTTCTGTTGGTTGCGCTCAATTACTCAGCTGAATGGATATCCTTAGCTTTGATATATTTTACATCCAGGGAAAAGTTTCTTCTTGTATTTCAGGTTCTTTTCCAACCCACTTCTTCAATAAACATCTGATGAAAATATAACTGACAGTCTTAGCTCTATCTATATTTTCGGTATCAATGTGGCCTCTAACGCGTGTTAGCAACGTCACATCTCTCCAATAGGTAAATCTGGTGCATTGTTTAGATGTACCTAATTCATTTTTTTTTTTTTCAGATATTTAAGTTTTATTCTGGACTCATTTCCTTTCGTTTGGAGAACTGCCCTCATACTTGCTTTGCTTCTTCTTTTGTGTCCTCGTCGATATGACTGAATCTAGGAGAGTTCGTTTAATCAATGATTCAGCTCTCAACAAATCTCTCCATCATTTCCCCTCCACGGTAACACGCATTCTCCATCTCTCTTTCTACAAATCCTATTTCATTCGTTAATCTCAAAGCAGATTTCTGCTTATGCTCAGGCAGCCTCCTAACCCGTACCATGCCGATCCCTCCCATATCCACATTTACTCGGTGGAAATTGGCAATATTAAAATTACACAGTCCAGTTACTTTGTCTTTCTGTATAATGTCAATCTTTGGGGTTCTTTCCCTGCTTCTTTTTTTATGACGCAGCTTTTCTTCCTTTGAGGCAGGTCTATCTTTTCTACAACAGTTGAGCCCAACCATTTTTCCTTTTCCTATTTTTTTCTTGTTCTCTGCTGCCCCTTTGATCATGGTTTGAAAAAGAGTAGAGGAAAGGGAGTATATGATATCCCCCAAAAATTATAATCCTGTGTATGCTTTAAACAGGTGTGTTGGCGGAAAGTTTTGGTAAAATAATGTATTATACAAAATGGAAGGAAGAACAAATTCACAGATGTTGTAATGAGAAAAGAATGGATGACAGTATATTTTATCACCATTGCAATCGAGAAAATGTTAAAATAAAAGCATATTTCATAAGAAAGAAGGGAGAACAAAATACAGAGAGATGAACGGAAAATTGGATAAAATTAAATGAACCGAATATGTTTCTTGCGCCGGCAGATTTGTATGCTAGATTTTTTACTGAAAAATGAAACCGATATTGGAAACCCGAATCGGGAAAGTTGCTTCTTTAGGCGAAGCAGTGTAGGCTATATATCAAGAATGGAAAGTCTACATAGCCGAAGAAAATATCTGACTGAACAGATATGAGACACTAATATACACTATATATATATATATATATATATATATATATATATATATATATATATATATATATATATATATATATATATATATATATATATAGTGTGTGTGTGTGTGTAGAGCTTGGCAATGAATAATAATGCAAAGCCAAGTAGAACACTACATTTCGCTAGTTTTCGAGGTATACTATATAACCTCGTCTTCAGGCTAAAAAATTATTGACAAAACGTAAAAATAATTGAAATTACAGTAAAATGAACTGTCTGACTAAAACCTTAAGAGAATGGTAAAAAAAAATATGCGAAACCTTGAATGCAAATAGAATGCAAAACTGTTAAAAACCTAAATACGACGTTATGTACCTCGAAAGCTCGCTAAACATAATGTTCTAACTGGCCTTGGTATTATTAATTATTATCAAGCAAAATTTCCAACTGGGCGCCTTATTACTGAGACTATATTTTTATATTATATGTATATGTATATGTGTATATATATATGTATATGCTGTATGTTTATAAGCATGAGAATGAGTGCTTTGGCACAATGATAGGTCTCACGGAAAGATGCGCAATACTTCCACGAATTTCTAATATTTTTCTGCATGATTTATGACAGGAATCAGAGAAGGTAATGTGATGTAGTTCTACATTTGTGGGAAAGGCAAACTGAGTAATAAATGATGTGGAAAGTGCATGTTTGCAGAACCCTGATGGAAATGGTGGTGTAAAGTTACAGGGACAGGTAAAAGAATTTGAAACTGACTGTAAAAAGAGAAAGTTTGAAGTGGGAGCTTGCTAAACGAAGGTTATTTGAGTAAAAGGATACCAAGTAAATAGAGCAATATATAATGGCATCGACAGAAGAATGAAGCCAAGAGTAAAGGTAATGGATGATGATGGCAGAATGGCAGAAGTGAATCTCAGGATATCTGCAAAAAGCTTGGAAGAGAACTTGAGATGAATGAAGCGACTGCTGAGCCCACTCTGCTTTTATGAAAGGAAAGTATCTGAGTTGATTCTGAATGAAATGACAAGGCTAATGGCTACTGAGAATAATGTTTTACAAATCAAATGTGGTATGATTAGTGTAAAGAGTGGAAGTGCATATGTGTAACGAATATTTTGAAGTGGTCTGGTCACGTAAAGAGAATGTTGATAATATAGAGTGAGAATGGCAATAGTAAAGTGTTTACGATCTGGAAGATTTGGGAAGAAGAAATATAGAGGCCCTGCAAGTAAATGTTGCCTTTCTCAGGATCCACGCTAGAGTATGAGAGATTACTTGCCGGTAAGATATATATATATATATATATATATATATATATATATATATATATATATATATATATATATATATATATATATATATATATATATATATATATATATATATTTACATATATACACATATATAAGTATATATATTTATACATATATACATATAATATATATATATATATATATATATATATATATATATATATATATATATATATATATATATATATATATATATATATATATACTGTATATACATACATATATATATATATATATATATATATATATATATATTTTTTTTTTTTATATATATACATACATATATATATATATATATATATATATATATATATATATATATATATATATATATAGTTTACAACGACCATCGCAAAGAATAGCAATGCTTTAATCCGTATGCATATGGATACATATACACACATATGTTACATCAAGCACGTTCAATCATGACGGAAAAATTCAAATCCCAATGAAATATAAAGAAATCTGCTCTCCGATAGGAGATGCTCAAGATCAGAGAGAGAGAGAGAGAGAGAGAGAGAGAGAGAGAGGACGACGACGACGACGATGTTAACTCACCCTAAATCTTCGAGGTCGTAGAACATATCTTTATTAGAATCGTGGATATATATTTTGACAGACGGAAGATCAAGGTACTGCATAGTAAGCTGGTTGGGGAACGAACGGACAAACAGTGCTTTCACCGTGTCTAAGGAAGTGATTTCGTTAGGTAAAAGGGCTCGCTTGGTTTCCCCTCGGAACTGGAGGAACACTAGACCTGCAAATAAAAAAAAAAAGATATATTATTAAAAATCACAATTAATATTCAACACATTTGTTAGTTCAGAATAAAATTTGCTTATGATAAAATACACGGCAGTTTAATGATACTGGAAATGTCGGAGGCTCCAGTTACGCTCGAAAATTTTATTAGTTTCAAAAATTAATTTTGTATGCATATGTTTGACATCATAAATCGCCGACACGTGTTGACTTACATGTAAGCTGTCATGTACCAAGACTCTGATTCTACCAAAGTACCATCCAAAGAATTGTTTAATACTGCACAAAACTTTGTCGGCTACGGTATTAATTCAAGCAAGATTTTCATGATCAACTAAAAGTGAATACATCAGAGAAACATAGTTACACTGGTCCAATAATTACAAAAACTGGTAACTAGCACAAAGTATCCTTTCAAATATCAATGGAAACTTGATTTTTGGTATGCTATATACCTCATCAAATTCAAAAGCCCTTGTGGAATTCGGCACTTGAATTAATGTAGAGTAACATTTTTCAGACACTGATTTAATAATGCCTCTATAAGGGATATAACTGGTCATGTCACTAATATTAATCAGTCTAGACACAATATTGTTCGATTAAGTGTTAGTTTTTTTTTATACTAATACGCTGTTGCCTTTAAAACTGGTGGCTCCTAAGAAAAGTAAGACAGCAGTTATAACCGCGTTCTTCTTTCAGCTGAGGAATCATCGATGTACCTCCTGTGCAGGAAACCTTTCATGAGCGTAATTCTGTTCCGTACTAACTACACCCTGCACCACCCACTTCTTTCTTACACGATCTCTAGGGCCTATTGGATGTCGAGGGTTATTACAACACCTACCCCACTTCATCTAGAAGTCACCATCATGAATTTTGAATTACTCTGGTTCATCTTTTTTCTTAGGCTAACTTTTTCTTTTTCCATGTCATCCTGCCTATACATTTAGCACACTATTATACAACACTGACAGTTCATCTCCGATTTCTCTCTCTTATCTCAGCATGCTCAATTCGTTTTCCAATTTTTTCACTTCTTTGTAATTCGTCTTTTCTCACATCCCTCCTCCTCATTTAATTATTGTTTCTTGAATACAAATATGGATGACTAAAGTAAAACCAATCGGTGGTGGCCGCTGAAAGGTGCTCTCTCCGAGAATGTATCGTGTCAGAGTCTAAATATTTCTGTTATTTTTCCTTAAAGAAAACGCCCTGTTTAGAGAGTGGTCGCTCATTTCTCTGCACAGCGTTCTCTTTGAGGGAAAATGACAAATATTTAGAGTCTGACAGGATACATTCTGGGTGAGAGCACCTCTCAGCGGCTTTGACTATAACATCAATATTCGTTTACTACTCATATTTGCACTGAATGTTTACCTTTCACCTCTCTGTAGTATAATTCGTGATAGTATTCATAATTTCATACCAACTTTCTTCTCTTACACACTTTCAAAACCTTTCTCTGGTCTTAGTAACACATTTTACTATCATTATTAAACACTGGTATATTTGCTCACTCCGCTCATCCTTGGAACGATAATACACCGTTATCTCGATTGTCACTTTCTCACCACAACAACTGTTCTGCCATTTGTCTACCATACGAAAACTGTACAGTATCGCTCATAAAAACTTCTCATAACTCAAGGTTTTTTTTTATTTTAGAAAGCATACGGCTTCAAAACTCTTTGCATTCATTGTTCCTATCACAAGTGCTCTCTAGGTCTATGTCTATCAAGCACTCCTATTTCTCTGGAAAAACATAATCCATAAACTTTCTTCATTGCTTTAAGTCCACACTGATCTTTCCGTGCATATCACTCTATTTTCTGCTTTACGTATTTTCTTAATAAAATAATGCCATATACAAATTCAGTCCCTTTCCATCTTCTATAAATTCATACACACCCTGGTTAATCAGTCTAGTGCATCTTTGCACAATCCTCTCTTTTGTCCTGCAACTGCACTTCAAACAATATTATTTTCCACTCTAACAAACCTTCCGTTTTCATTAAACCACCACGCTGTATCTTAATTCCTCTATCCCGCAACGCACTTCTTTAATCTGTCTTCTGTATGCACCTTAATGAGCAAGTAACCCTTGTTGGGAACAATGGACTCATCCCTGAACTTTGCACACATTGATCTGTTCATCCGTCTTTAACGTCTCCGAGCATAGTCCATTTTTCAGTCACCTTGCCCTTGTTAGTTTTGTTATTTTCAGTTCTTTTCTATTATATGCATTAGTCTTGTATCTAAAAGCAACTTCGGAGCCCCTTCCCAGTAGTTAAAACAGCATTCTGTTTTCCTTTCTGCATCAGCCAAGGAATTTTTAGATTTATTATTTCGTAACGCATATATTTATTTATTTATTACTAATAAATAATCTAAACCTCAACAGTGAAGCCCGTTCATTACATACGTGATTATATTCAGATAATATATGTAGGACCCTAAACTAACCAAACAGGCTATCCTTTTCTCCCATCGCCTACTTTGGTTATAGATTTCAAAGCGTAAGCCCTCCTTTATCACTCTAAACCTAGCCATGCACGGATTCACAATCTACCAGTAATTTTCCCTTTCATTCTCACTTCTTACCATATACGTTTATCATAACACTTTTTACCTGCTACAACTTCAGCCACATTATAATTGGATTAATGTTTCTAGTCTTTTAAACATTTTCATAATCACCCTAGTGTGTCAAGAGCTATGCCATAACTTGCACTAAAGCTGTCGGTAATATTAGCCACCGTCACTTGATTTTCCACACCCATACACGCTTCAGAAAGCTCCACAACATACGGCTTTATCTTCTACACGTCTCCCAGACACTTTTTCCCTTTCATACCATATCCATAAGGATTCAAAAGCCAAAAATAATATACATTTAGTTTTATTTACTTTTCCACAAGACTGCTATTTGTCTACAGACATCATGTAGTGGCCATTCAGCAATTTAAGGAAAAAAACGCAGAGAGAACGGTTGGTTTTTTCCGGTGGATCCTACAGTAGCCAAAGAGTAATTGTCATTGACCTTAAGGCAAGATTATCATTCAACATTTACATTATATTCGTTTATCCCCTGCTATAGCCGCAACCACTGAACCACTATTACCCTTTAGTAACTTTCTGTTAAGAAATTAGATGCGTTTCGATCAGTAGGTTACAGTTCACAGCAATAAAATCTTCAGACTCATTGGCAGCAGCTACTAGAGGCTCTCCGCCTCAGGATACAATTATCATTATCCTAAACAAATGACACACGCTAAGTCGCAATGTCCTCTAATATCTGATGCCACTGAGGTACCATTCGAGCAAAGAATGACCTCACACACGTGCTATCTACTTGTCTATCCATTTATCTTTCTGTATTATATATATATTATATATATTCGCGTGCGTACATGTGTGTAGGAATAAAATGACTAGTCAAGAAATTGATAGATGGGAGAAGGTGAATCAGAATTTTGAGAATATAAAGTTTTTCTACAAGGAAGTAAGTGCTGAATGAAAGGTTAATAAAGAAATGGATATCAGAATAAAAGATGCAAATGAAGAGATGCGGTCTGAAGCGAATGCTTTCCTGTCAATGGAGTGATCGTTCTG
This sequence comes from Macrobrachium rosenbergii, assembly GCF_040412425.1. Lineage (NCBI taxonomy): Eukaryota > Metazoa > Arthropoda > Malacostraca > Decapoda > Palaemonidae > Macrobrachium > Macrobrachium rosenbergii. The sequence continues at coordinate 7,540,053 of NC_089760.1, read as the reverse complement.
AGAATTTGGGAGTGAGGAGGACAGAAGAGAGATAGAACTGAATGCCGCATGAGTAGAGATGGTTAGTGTAAGGATAACAAAGCTAGTGGACGTCACTATTTAGGTCGTAAGGAGATCAATTAAACCTTTCAAATTTTTGGGTCTCAATCTTGTTTTGTTCAGCCTGTTATTGAACGTAGTAATGTTCTTCTGTTTTTGCTTACTATGAATTTATTTCTCGTGGCAAAAAGCTCTTTTCGATATCATTTTGAAGCTGAAAAAATGTGCTTCATTGCAGTATGTTCAAATATGGAAGGCAACAGAAAAGTTAACATGAGCCCACTGAAGTTTGTGAGAATATTCTTGCATTAAGACATCATTTGATATCACTAACATCTCGAGTTTTTGAAATGTGATAACGTCATTTGTAACCATCAGAATCTCAAATGAAAAAAAGTTTGCAGTTTGAAAAGACACCTGGAATTTGTGGGATTACAAGTGAGACACTGCACTACAGTGGTTATTAATGTGATTAAATGGCTGACCAGGGTATGTAAAATTTGTCTAAATGGGGTTTTTAAGGAATGTGCAAAGGTAAGAATTATAGGGACATGATATTACTTATTGTACCAAACGGTTTGTTGTAGGATTTCGATTCAGTGGTTACATCAGAAGAACCTTAAGGTATTAAACAAGAAAGACAGTGTGTGTATCAACTGTTTGTTATGATACGGTTATGTGGGACGCTTGAGAGCAAATGGATGAAGGTGTATGTAGCATGCATAAGAATATGGTTACTGGAAAAGTTTATGACACCTCAAAAAAAGCAGTGTGGACGGTGTTGGGAATTATGGTGCAGAAAATAAGTTCCACTTTGGAAGTCAAATTTGATTTACAATATTTGGGTGGAAGAATGATTGGTTTGGCAAAACGGTAAGTCTGAGACAAGGGTATGTTGTCTCCAAGGCTGTTCAATACCTTTATGGATGAACTGATACAAGAAGTCTGAAACAGGGCAGCAGATGTAGGTGCAGATTTGTGTGATAACAGAATGAGTCGTGAATGGCGAGTGGAATGATCGTTGCAGATAATACTCTTCTGACTGGAGATATTGAAGACAAGCCACAGAGGCAGGTAAAAGATTTAGGAAATGTTTGCATGTTTGCATGTGCAGAAAGTTAAGATATAATGTAAGCAACAAGAAGGTTAGGGTAAACGGCAAAAAGGGAGATGGAGCAATAAATGTTAATATAGATGATGGAAATAATTAAGCGATTGATTAAAATATTTTGGAGTGAAAATCTAGTTAATTACACGTTGAGAGAATAGGTGGGTCACAGAATAAGTGAAGTTAGAAAGGTACCAGGGTGTATGCAAAAGGGTATGAAAAGACATGATTTTTATATATAAGCCGAGGTGGGAATGTGTGAAGCGACTGCTTAACCAACTATCCCTTATGGAAGTGAAGTGTGGATGAAAACAGGTTTAGTTTGTTAAGATGAGCTATCCTTGTAGTACATGCAGAATAAGAAGAAATGATAAGAGTGAGAAATATAGACGTACTTAGTATTAGTAATAAGGTTCACATAGGTGAAATAACTGATTAAGGAATTGGGATGTTTCGGTCATGCAGAAAAATTAAAAATGAAAATGTGGTGAAAACAGCGTGTAGTTCAGAAGTGTTCAGAGAAACAGGAAGTTGATATCCATGAGTACAATTATAGTACGTGGGAGATCAGAGTGAATCCAGTGTTGGGGGCTCAATACACAGCTAACGGACCTTCTGTGAAGATATATATAATGGCAAATGTTATGGTAGTTTGTGCTGCACTTGAGATTCATCCACGAATCAGTAAATAACATTTTTCTCTGGCGGAGACGCCATGGGATGAAAAATTAAAGACTATAAATATGTCTGTGTGTCCGTGCATACGAATTAGTTAACAGCTCTATAATCTGAAACAAACAAAGAAACATCCAATCGAATCCTGATATTCCTGCAAAGGCAAAAGGACCTTTTCTCTCCACAAAAATTTTTGTTTCCCTGGCTCCGTGGCTCAAGTTATTCCTCTAGGGCAGATTCCGAACCCTAACGTGGATGGAAAACAGTATTACGATATTCCAAAATATATTTATACATCTTTTGCCAGTTGCAGAGACAAATTTTACTATAAATTCTATGATGAAATCCACTATCATGATAGGACCAAACTGAAACAGTGTTTCAGATAAATTTTTACAGGCAACAGCATCAAGAACGTAAACATTTTTGACAAAAAGGTATATATAATTTCCACGTGCGCTGCTAACAGATACTTTTGATAAAAAGCGCATGAGATATTATTATTAGCTCCTCTGTGCTACTGTGGAAAGAAGCAGTTTACTTATCTCTTAAAATATCTCTCCATTAGGAAGTCTATTGTTTCCTGTTGTTTGCAACACTTGTAAAATCCAATGCACAAAGTACAGTTTAACTTGCTTGTACCTAGTAACCGTAGTTTCCTACAAAAAGAAAAATAGAAAATACCTTTGTTGTGTGTTAGAGACAAACTTAAATATTTAATGCCTTTTCAATACGATTTCTTAGGTGCACGCAAAGCTGATCGCATACATAAAGGACCCCTCACCTCTACACTTGACCTAGATTTGTATTCATGTCCCATAGATCCTTCATTATCACCGTCATCACAGCCCCTTAAGCCATATTGTATACCCCTTATCTACGCCAGTCCCCTCCACAGACCCTATGGTCCTATCTGGCCGAATACAAGAACTGGATCATCACTTCAGAACGATTTTTTTTAATTCCCATTCAAATCCCACTTATTAAGATTACAATAATTCTTATGTCAGAGGACCATTGATATATATATGATAAGTAGGAAAATCTACGTTTTGAAAAATCATTTCTGATACTTGACTATAAATTTATGGGTTTGACACGGTCTGTTTGATACTGTGGAAAAGCTTTCAGCTTCTGTACTGCTGCCAATTCCCTTATGGCCCGTACTGCCATCGGAAACAGAAGACATAAGGGTATCAGGTTAATAAAGTTTACCCAATTCCCCACGCGGTCTACTTTTCCAAGTAGGTTTGCTGGAGGCAAAATCGATACCGACCATTCTACCTCTGCAGTCATCTTGAGATTTATTTTTTTTTTATTTATTACCAGGTAGTAATTATGTTAAGTATGTAAAAGACACATATATACCTATCAGATGGTAAATAGACTCACACAAGCTCCTTGAACAGTTTTTCTTTAGGAAATTTATTAATTTTCGAACGTCAAAGTAATTTCGCCTTTTTTCACGTTTTAAGTATTTAACGAATTATTGAGTTTTTTTATATAAATTTACGCCAGGGGATGTATAAGTAATAGGTTTAGAAGAGAAAAAACTTTTTTTATTCAAATTACCAAAAAACGGGAATGTAATTAAAAGAAACAAAAGATACTTAATTACAAACAACATAACATTAACTACACGTCATATACACTCAAAAAATCTTCACACGCGAAGTTATCACACACTTTAATTAACATGTTTGAAAAATAAACAAAAATATACGAAATCTTGCAAGTGTGAATGTTTAAACACAAACAAAAGCATTTTTTATGTAAATAATTTTGACGGCAATTAATTGCAGACTGCTGGATTATTCAGTAAGTTCCAGGACAAAAATATCTCCTTGATGATAACAGCTTCAGTATATAAAAGAAAAATTCAACAGACATCACAACAACAGAGAAACTAATTCATACTGCCAAGTTCCATTTGAGAAATCTTATTTCACTTGTGGTATTTTGATTCTATTGATTTTCACAAGAGAAATTAAGGAGTTGACGAGTGAACTGTTTACGCTCTCATCCTCAGACTTTCCCTTGAATTTCTGGAGAGGAGTTCTGTGGTGAGAGGTCACGTAGAAGTCTTTAGATCTAATTAATTTGAAAACTGTGATGGGTCTACAGGTGGTTATAATAGTTTAAACTACGTAGGCATCACGGCAATAACACTAAAGTTGTTTATATATTACGAAAGTCAAAAAACTTTCCAGAGTCGTGTACATACCAGGTGCTAATCATTAGAGAGGAATAATGGAAAGGCAAATTGCTATAAATGGCTTCGCAGAACTACTTAAGTTTATCAATGGTCGTCAAAGAGACTCAGGCTACACAGCTTATTTCTAGTTTCTTTAATCAGCTTTAAAGTTTGCCATAGTTCACAAGATTACATTCAGTATCAATAAAGAATATGAGGATGATACAACCAACATCTAAACAGTGAACTCACAAATGAGAGAAAGCCTGCCCAGCCTTCTCATCTCCCGAAGAAATCTCGTATAACTCTTAAAACATTAATGGACCGAAGCTCAGAATTTCAATATTGTCAAAGACTGTTGGAAAGTTTCGACGAATGTTAAACAGACAGGACGGAAACTTGGCCTGGTTGTGACAAATTTTGTTTGCACGCGCCAGAAATGACATACAGGTTCGCATTAATAGCTTCGAACAAATATAGGCGAGATTAGGAATGGACTTAAAAAAAAAAAAAAAGAGGTGGCTTTGTAAAGAAGAGTATCACCATGAAAGACATTAATAAAATGGGGTTTAACTATAAAGAGAAACCGGTAGGAGGAAGAGTTAGACACCGCTACAGGGACCGTACAGGATTCCCTTGAGAAAGCCGACGGAACGGGCTATTCCAGGAAAGCTACAGTAAAGTTCTGCCTGTTTTGAAAAGGAATGTTACTCCAATGAGGTTAAATATAAGGTGGGACAAGCGTCCATAGACAAGACATACGAAAGGATAACAGAGAGGAAATGGTCAAAGAAATTAATAGGCCACGGATTTCAGATATTAACAAAGTAAATGTTGAGCATCACAAGATCACATGCTTGCCAGAAGGAAGCAAGTACTCTCAGCTACCTCGGAAGAGCAGTGACAGAAAAAGTACTTGTAAAGAAGACTGAAGAAATCTGTTTCTTAGCGAATAAAAAGATCCTAAATATAGGTTCATTGCCCGAACAATTCTTCTTTGAATCAGTCTGCCCAAGAAGAAAAACTGAAAAACCAACTTTGGCAATATTACATAAATATCCTGAACAAAGGTACATGTGGCCGAAACAAATCAATTATAACTGCGAAGAGTAAACTGAATGATGACCACGAATTAAATATCGGAACCTGATAGTCAATAACAAACCAAGAATAACTGTATAACTCGGATATCAATTTATGGAACAAACATTAGGAGAAAGTAGAAATAAAATGTCCATAAGTACTGTTACAGTCAGTGTACGTACAGTCCTCTCCTTTGAAATGAAAATGCGAGTAGTAAGAGAGGGAGATGATCTAGATTCTGATTTCCTGTTTTATGAAACGAAAACTTAAACTAACAGCTATATATTAAATCTTATCCGTTTTACGGATAAGATTTCAGAGGAGCAGAGTATTCAGATACAGCGATATAACCAAAATTTTATTGCAAAATATTCTAACAATACAAATTACACGTGGGGAAAATACTTTTCAAATAGCTTACTTATATAAACTACAATGTTTTGACGGTCTCTGAACAAAGCATTTTCGGAGAACAGTGTATGATTTTCAGGTATCTCTGCCAAATTCACAATGATGATCAAGATCGAAATAACATTCTAATTGCGTTAAAAAAAAGCATTTTGTATGAAATAAAAAAATATGCAATTAAAGACTCCAAATAATAACAACCCATCATCTGGCTATTTAACATGACCATTCAGCTTAAAAAAAAATTTCATTCTGTAAGAAGCCTTTCTAATAAATACGTCATGAAATTTCTCTACATACCTGTTTACTTCTTAAAAGATACTGCCAACCTGTTCATCATAAGTAAACTCATCTGTCTGGGTTTAATCATAACTTGTGGAATAACATCTGCAATAATCTCTCCTAAATTAAATAGTTCTTACTTTCGAACCTGATGATGCCCCTTGCCAGGTCAGAGGTATTCGACCAATATACCAATACCTAATAATACAACAACTTGAGAAGCTGAGTAAAGATGACACCAATTTCAAAGGCACATTGAATCCATATAGTTTATATTTAATTATGAGAAAACGTACATTATGCTAATGCGTTTAGTACCTGCAATCCTTTTTGTAATGAATCATAGTTACTTCTCATAGCTTTTAGTTATGCATTTGATATCTTCGTCTTGGAAGCAAAGGTGTTTAGAGTACAGGACTTGGTGCCAAGGTCAAGCACAAGAATTGTTATTCAGCTTTGGGTTACTCAGAAAATACTGTAAGCTGTTCAGAATTACCAAAGTGCCAGACAGTTTCTCTATATACGAGCTCCTACCTTATGTGTTACAGGTTTCCAAAGGTTCGAAACAGCCATTTACATATGCAAGCAATTAATTACCATTCCCATGAATATGAGAAACGTAATAACGATCTAGAACACCCGTATTTGCAAACCAAATTAATACTATCAATGAGTCAGGGGAGCCTTATAACCGGCGTATACTCAACCATATATGTGTTAAATACATTTTTCTAAAATGTATTTGATGTGGGGTCAAAGGTGTAAACATTTAAAGACGCATTGGTTAGAGAATACAACTGAAAGAAAATGAAGTTAGCTATAATAACTAAAAGCTGGTATTTCTTATATACTAAGAGAAATGAACTCGGATCCTTTATCATCAACTGCTACTGATCAATGCATCCAACCCGATGGCAGCAGAAACAATACAAAGACTTGCTTTATCCTAAGAGAAGCACTGTTTCCAACGCGGAACGGCCGTGCCCACGTTGAAAGCACCGCTTCTCGTCCGACGTGCTTTAAGCATGTGAGCATTTCGCACGCATGTGAGCATTTTGTGCATGTATATGAACCCACAATATCAAATGCGTACAACAGTGACACAAAGCTGAAGACTTACCGAGAGGTCGTTCCAATGTTTTGGATGGTGTTCTCACGATAGGCAAAGACGTTCGAGGTTTTGCATTTCGTCCACGACCCGTTGATGAGGTTTCGGCTTCGCTCATAATTCCCGGGTCCTCATCCCAGTATGAGCTGTTGTCGTCCATATCTGGAAAAAAAGGGTGCAATTAGATACACAAACGAATTCATTTGTATTTGACTGTTTGGCAAAATGTGTTGTTTACTTCGTTTACTTGAGAGTGAAAGTATTTTCCTGATGTGCGTCTGAACAAAGTACAAAAATATTGCTCACACTTACGTCGATATACTGTACATATGCGTGTGTTTATGTACGTCTGTGCTTGTATGTGCTCGGATATAATACTGAGTTATTCATTACTTCATAATAACATAATTTATGCCTATAATAAGTAAACATATATCGATGCTTTTAAAAGAGCTATGGTAAACAGCCAATCTGGATTTAAATTAAACAAAAGTTATTCAGTTACAGTTATCAGAAGTAAAACAATCATTATAGATAAAATTGTGCAAGAGTAAACAACAAGGCTACAAAGTGCATAGCTGTAATTGGCTGCAATTAGTTAATGACAGTAGTCATTAACATCCAGAGCTACAGCATTTATGTAAACAGGCAATCAGTAAAGGTACAGCGAACCTTCTTTTGAAATAAAGTATTGCAGTTATAAATATATATATACTTTTTTTGTCTTGGGTTAGTGGTATAAAACGATTCGATATTATGACTGAAAAGTGGGTCAAAAAATGTACATTGCTAAAATTCAGCACTTATTTTATTTACTATTCATTTAGTTGGATTACGGTTCAATCCTTTCGTGAAAAACACCTTTCCAAAGTTCCTTAGTCTCAGGCAGAACTGAAAAAGCAACGTAGCATGAGGAACCTCATCTATATTCAGAAGTTTTTTATAAGAAATTGCATCTGTTGGACTTCAAAGAATTGCTGATATCTTTGAGATAAGCTAATGGAAACTCTGAGGATGCATTCATACAGTCATTAGCCTGCCGTTGAAGTATCCAGTATAAATAAAAATCTATACTATATAATCCATTTTTTTTATCGTGGTGACATTCTATATTACCTGACACGGGAAAGCCTTTCCAATAAAGATGAGATACATAAAACTGTTACGGTGGCTTTTGGAAAGAGGTTTGGTAAGAGGTAGGAAATATCTCGAGTGAGTAGTAGATTTCTTTCGTGCATGAACGTGAATTGAGTTCTTGTACTATGCCAAGGGTAGCTCTCCAAAGAGTTTATCATACACCTTGAAAGTATATTGATTTCACATGTGATCCAGTAACAAAAAAGCCAAACACACTCTTTATAATAAGAGTCAAGTCTTTGAAGCACTGATACAGTGGTATCAGTTAAAATCTGATTGTAGGCATACATAGTTACATTTCAGAATACAAAGAACTGCTTAGTCAAACAAAATGCCTTGAAAATCGATATCATAACTTTTTCAAGAGTAATGGAGGTATCACTTTGTGAGTATGTGAAGTCTGACGGCTAGACCCAATTGCAGCCAACATAGCTGCTTCACAGCTTAATGAAAGGATCACTTAGCAAATAATTCCCATTAATAAACCAGGGACATCTGACTTATTTTGTACCAATTGTCAACATCTCTGAAAACCAATGCAACAACTCGAAGGGTATTATCTGGTTATCCAGTAAAAAAAAATATCATGAACAATTACTGTAAGTACCAACAAAAGAGGAACTGAACCATTGTAGAGTGGCTTGTAGCTACCTTAATGTACAGTACTTAGGAGTAAAGAGCATCACTCAGATTCTGTCAGCGCTACTTGTTTTTTGTGTTTGCTATAAACCCACCATGGAAGATTGTTTAACAGTACAAGGTGGATGGTTTGTCACAAAAAAAAAATACTTGAGCCTTTCTTGATCTTTACTTCTCCATCGGCCTCTCATTAGAGGTCCTTAGAGGCATTTCCTCTCCTCTGCATCTTTCGGAGATTGCTGTATGTTGTTGCATGTGCTGTTATTATTATTATTATTATTATTATTATTATTATTATTATTATTATTATTATTATTATTATTATTAAAAAGGATGGCTGTATTATGCGAATTTATCTTATATAGTGTCTTTTCTATCCTCCTTATGATTCGCTTTTCAGGCTCAGCGATGTTAGTCAGTAACTGGCCGATATTCATGTTGGAAAAGGACAGTGCGGAATATTGGAAGTCTTTTATTACAATATTCAATCAGAAATCGTTCGTCTGGGTTCAGGTTCTATTGTAGGTACCGTCGACATGTTTCGACCAGCTCGTTGGTCATCCTCTGGACGTGGTTGCAGGAGGTCTGAAGAGGGGGCTATCTTTAATCATGCCAGGACCGTCCATAACCAGAGGATAGCAAGAAAAGACATAATCACGAACATCGAAGTGATTGACCAAATTACCGACCACCGCCGCCTACGCCTCTTGGAAGCATTGCACATTGGGAAGGAGAAACCAACACTCAACATTACGCAAGAAACCTTTCTCCTCCCCACGGCAGCCAGGAGACATGCACCGAGCGATCCCCAGCGTACGAGCAAATCAAAATTCGGCATCCGAGGATCGAAATTCTTCTCTTCATACTCAGCACTACAACGCCGCTCGCACGCAAGACGAAAACAGAACTTGGATGGGAAGGCTCCGCCCGAGTACATGCCCCGGGCAGCCAATCATAATTCAGCACCGATCATGACCTCCCCTATAAATACCAACCCGAGCACATCGTTTCTTCAGACCTCCTGCAACCACGTCCAGAGGATGACCAACGAGCTGGTCGAAACATGTCGACGGTACCTACAATAGAACCTGAACCCAGACGAACGATTTCTGATTGAATATTGTAATAATAAAAGACTTCTAATATTCCGCACTGTCCTTTTCCAACATGAATATCGGCCAGTTACTGACTAACATCGCTGAGCCTGAAAAGCGAATCATAAGGAGGATAGAAAAGACACTATATAAGATAAATTCGCATAATACAGCCATCCTTTTTAATAAGACCTGTTTAAAAGAGGGTCTACTCCCTTCATATTATTATTATTATTATTATTATTATTATTATTATTATTATTATTATTATTTCAGTAGATGAAACCTATTCACATGGAATAAGCACACAGGGGCCATTGACTTGAAATTCAAGCTTCCAAAGAATGGGGTCTGCGGTGGGGTCTCCCACCGCAGACCCCACCATGCAGCAGTAACTGATCATGATACAGAGCCAGTGATTTTTTTATCTGAGTGGCATGCCACGACGCTAACCACTATACCAGCGGACCAGCTAAATATTACAGAAAGTTCTAGAAAGAATTTTCAAAAGTCTCATCACAGAACCTGATACTTCACTCTTTCTTGAAACAGTAATTAGGTTAAAAACATTCCTTAGGCAAAAAGGTAAGATATATGCAAAAGGCACTCTAATGGTCCTTGAACATATCACAGAAAAAATTAGTTAAAGAAAGAGACAAGCCCTAACTGAATTAACTGGAAAGCATTCACAATTCAAAACAGCAGTACCACCAAGTTTTATTGCACCTGGTTGAAAGGTGGAATATGTGGAGAAAGCAACAAAAACAAAACAAAAATTATCACCGTGGATAGTGAGAACAATGTTGATATCTGAGCTTTCGTGCAAAATGTCAAGTCCCTCAAATTTTAGCAGACTAGTAGAGTTAATCTTTGGCAAGTACTTGAACCGTTATTTAGTTAATACGAATATTCTCGGCTTCTGGCAATGACTCTCAAAACACCTATATATGCTCTAAACTGGAGAAATCAAAGGTAATCGCCAGTCCCCTCAATAAAAGTCATTTATATATATCCTGCGCCAATGATAATCTTTAAAAATTACCATACACAACCACTTGACCATCCTTCAGTTGTGTGTGAGTGACCTCTAACGAGAGTGGGGATCAATTTACTATTTATTCCAATTATATTGGTTGAGTCGCAAGTTGGGTTTTACCAGACATGATTGATCGTAATTAGAGGCTGTCATGCAAAAATGCAAGATCATTTAAAAGGGCTGAGTTTTGGTCGTCTCTATATGGAAGAGGCATCGAAAAGACAGGGCAATGCCCAAGTCAAGTCTTTCAGAGACATGTTTAGTATGGGTAATGAAGCGGTTTTGTTATTGAGCTAGTTTGTAAATATTAGGATTGTTGGATATGGTCGCTTGTGATAGCGAAAGTTAAAAGCGATTAATAAGGAGAGAGAGAGAGAGAGAGAGAGAGAGAGAGAGAGAGAGAGAGAGAGAGAGAGAGAGAGAGAGAGAGAGAGAGAGAGCCTGGCTTAAGTAATCATGAAGAATGCAAAGAAAGAGAGAGAGAGAGAGAGAGAGAGAGAAGAAAGATACATGAAACGAGACCTATGGAACCTATTGTATCATTAATCTAATACCTAAAAAAGAATAGGATAGAGAGGAGAATAATAATAATAATAATAATAATAATAATAATAATAATAATAATAATAATAATAAGCTTTATTTCCAATATTTATTGGCTATTCTGTGTCTTACATGGACAAAATGTAATTCAATGCAAGAGACATTTTATACTACCTACAATTTACTATATACAACAAACCTGAATGAACATCTTAAAAATGAAAAACGAAACGTAGCCCTGTAATAGATAGTGTAGTAGTATGTATAATTTTATTTACATGTGTGAATTAAGCATCACTTTGGTTTAGACAGTTGTACTCCTATCACTACAATTCTGGAAATGCAGTGATATTACAGTAAAAAGAGTAATCAACCTACAGGCAAAATGTGTTTCTTTAACGCTGATTCGAAAGAATTGATATTAACTATTGTTTTTATACCTGTTGGTAGCTTATTCCAAGCCAAAGGACCCTGTGCAGCGAACGAACTTTTGCCCAGCTAGGTATTTGCCCTTGGTACGTAAAGGTCATTGCTATTTCTTGTTGTCCTGTCACTTCTAAATCTAACTGACGTCAGAGGAAAAATCCACGCTGGTAATAAATTATTTAATATTTTATAAACTAGTAGACACAAGTCCCACTGTATTCTTTGTTCTATATTTAGCCACTCTAATTTCCTTTTGCCGCAAAGTTTCCGAGTCCTTGTGTTCGATGTTGCTGTTGTTTAGACGTAGTGGCCCATACCTTTAAACAGTAGTTTACTATGCTTACCGCAAGAGATTGAACGACCATTTTACGCATTTCATTATCAAATCTATCTTTTGTTCTGTTTAGGTAAATTAGTGTTCCATCCACTTTCCTACTGACTTCATTTATGTGAGCATCAAAAAGCCTGTACTGATCGAAGTAAACCCCAAGGTTTTTTAGATGGTCACTATTTCCAATAGCATAGCCATTAAAATTTAAGACTATATTATCAGGAATTTGAGAAATGTATTGCGTAGAGCCAAGGAAAATTTATTGAGTTTTAGGTTCGTTTACGTTTAATCCATTGGTTTGGAAATGATATTCAGCATTTTCTAAGATACTTTCCGCTCTTGAAATTAACATCTGTAATTCTTCTATGTAATGAAGTAGACATGTCATTGATATAAATTAAGAAAAGAATTGGTCCTAATACTGATCCTTGTGGGACTCCAAATTGTACTCATTTAGAGGAAGGTATTACATCGTTTATTCTTACTGACTGATATCGATTTTCCAAATAATTTTTGAACCAAAACGGGTCGATTTTTAGTTGTATACATTTACTAAGTAGGACAACATGGTTAACGCTATCAAATGCTTTAGAGAGATCCAACAATATAAGAAGAGACATTTTTTTCGTCTATTTTGTTATAAATTTTTTCTGTGATCTTCATCAGTGCGGTTTCTGTTGATTGATGTGGTCTAAAATCATGTGGGGTTTGAGATAATAAATTATTTTCTTCAAGATGTTGCATGAGCTGAACTGGACTATTTTTTTAATATCTTAGATAACACTGGCAGAAGTGATATAGGCCGATAGTCTCCGACTGCATCTGGGTTACCGTTCTTGAAAAATGGTATTACATGAGACAGTTTGCAGTCGCCAGGGTATATACCAGTTACAATGGAGGTGTTTACTACAATGGTCAGGCAAAACCCTATCACGGGTAAGGCATCTGGTATGACACAGAGAGAAATACCATCAGATCCAAACGCTTTTGAGTCATTCAAATCCCTCACTATCAAGACAACTGTATCTATGTCCACGTGTTGGGCCTGAAAAAGTTATTAGCGACACCTTTAGGTGTAATAGTATCTAAAGTGGGCAGATTATTATTATTTGCATTCAAGGTCATTTGAGAATTTTCGAAGGCCAGTCGACCTACGTTCGCAAAATATTCGTTAAATTATTCTGCTTTATCTTTCTTATCTTTGTAATCATGGATACTTGTTACTGTTTGTGGCAGGGATCATTTCATGAACAATTTTCCATTTAGTAGACAAATTACCATGACAATTTTTAAACTTATCTTTCAAAAATGTGCTGCCTTCTTTGTTTTAATATGTTAATTAACTCGTTTTTTATAGTATTTATAAATATTTCTTAATTCTAGGTTTAATGTATCCCTTTTGACTCTTACATGCAACTCATCTCCTGCTTTCATTTGTATTTTAAGGTCATGACTTATCCAAGGAGCCGGGGGCCGGGTAATTACTTTTGTTACAGATGGGGCACACTCCTTTAAACTCTCAACAAAAATATTAGTAAATATAAGTTAAGTATATCTTAGTTTAACCAGACCACTGAGCTGATTAACAGCTCTCCTAGGGCTGGCCCGAAGGATTAGATTTATTTTTACGTAGATAAGAACCAATTGGTTACCTAGTAACATGACCTACAGCTAATTGTGGAATCCGAACCACATTATAGCGAGAAATAAATTTCTATCACCAGAAACAAATTCCCTTTGTTCTTCACTAGCCGGTCGGAGATTCGAACTCGCGTAAATATAGGAACTTGAATATTCACATTGTCAGTACTTAAAATACCATTAAGGTCATAGGTTCTATTTAATAGGCTGAAACAGAACGTATTTTGACTATAGTGTCTTAAACTACGAAATGTTCTAGTTACAGGCTGTCTTTTTGGTTTTGAAATATGAATTTGTGGTGTTACCAACTCATGATCAGCAATAAGACAGGGAACTACATCAGCTTGGGAAATCATTTCTGATCTGTTTGTGATGATAACATCTAGCAATGATGAGGTTATACTTGTAATTCTTGTAGGTGTATTAATTGCCTGATGTAGGTTTAATTGGTGTATAATTTTACTTAGTTTACTATTAAAGGATAATAAATCATCATTAACGTCACCTAGTATAAAAATTGGTTTTCCACGTAAGGAAACAGCTTTAAAAACTGTTTAAACGTAATCGAAAAAGGAGATTAAAGCTTTTAAATCATCCCGAGCATAAATACAAATACCTCCTCCTCTCCCCTGGTCGCAACGATAGACATTAAAATTTGAAATGGTTACAAAACTGTCTCGGATACCTGAATCTAGCCATGTTTCACTTATACATAAAACGTCTATTTTTCTTTCTTTTATTAACAATTCTACTTCACCAAAATGCGATAATAAAGACTCACTGTACCTTCTGCAGTGCCATCTTCCTGGTCGTTATCCTATGGAGCATGGCGAGGTTATAATCGACTTTTATGGCCTAAATCATGGCAGATAGTGCATCTGATTCTGTGATCATAATAACATGAACTTTGATTGTGGTTACGTTCACCACAATTTTAACATCCGGGCCGGGATTGATAACGTTGATTTTGTCCGTAGTTTTTGCCATCATCTTTACGATACTTATTGATTTCTCCATTCTCTCCACGCTGATCCTCCCTGTAGTTAGTACGATCCCGATTTGTGGTCTGCCCTGAATTCCACCGGTGTCCAGGAACCGATTCCCTGCGTGTACTAATGATGCGAGGGCTTGCTTGCTAATGGATAGCACTACGTTCTGATTTTGTTTCCGTCTACTTATGTGATCTTTTGACGTTCTTCCAGTTATCACAGAGGTTAAAATGCTGGCATTTCTTGCTAAGAGACTCGAGTAGCCTAACTGCACCACACCTATTTAAGAATATTCCAGGGTTTTCATTGGTCTGGTGAAAACACATTTCATCTATTCCTCCAGTAGCTAGCTTGAAAGACGGCTCCGTTTATATCTAACACACCACTGCCTAAACACCATTCACTTAGTTGGTTATTACTGTTGGTAACAGTGTCCTGATATTCGTTAACACGAAGGTTCAGAAACAGCTGATTTCCATATTCTCATTAACTTTCTTAAGCTCCATAACGAGAGTACTTCAGTTATCCAGGATGTTCGATGACGCTGTATCATCCAAAATATCATAGATACCACATACTAAAATGCATCTTGCAGGCGTGCCCAGTTTAACTCTTCAGATACCCAACTCCTTATGAGGTCTACATTGGCACAACTTATTGTTCTTATAAAAGTTTTTCCGTCAAGATATGTTGAATGTATGTCGCATAAGATTGTATCACCCAGTAGCAGTGTACCATCTTCCTGTGTTGTAGTTCCTGATAAAAGATTATCTAAAATTACTTTCCTGTCCGTTTGTATTATACTCTTCGATGTTGGTTAGACGATCATTCAGTGTTCATAGTGACGTTAGCAGACTTCAGAAGTTCATTTAACTCTTTGATTTGTAAAGTTTTCGGGCACAGATCTTCTTTCAGGGTAGATAATTCATCTTTTAGTTTTCGAGTAGCCTCATTTTCAGCCAGCAATGACTGTGATATTCGAGGAGAATGCGTTTCCTCTTCTCTCGTAGGATAAGTTTGTTTATAGTTGTTCACGATAAGGTCGATCAGTTTGTCCTTTGAGACCCATATTTTATTTAAACCTAACTTACGGCAGTGCTTTTGCAGTTGGCTGTTCAAGACTAGGTGATAAAGGAGTAAAAGAATCGCTGTTCATCGTTCTTTTTCCTGTTCTCTTTCTCTCTAGTTTGTGATGACGACGACTAGAACAGTGAACGATATGTAAAGAAACAGCCTCATATACTACGCCATAAGGACTCAGTGCGCATGCGCAAACTTGTAAGATTTTGAACAGGAGTCCTTTTTACTGTTAGGTACTATTCCATAGGCGTAAAATATTCCAATATTGTGCTAGCATACACCACAATGTCACTGATATCACAATCACTAGTAGCTTAACTATGCTGCACATCAGAAAATGTCTTGCAAAAACAGTACAGACCACATAAAACTTGAGCGTTGGATTTGTGCCCCTCAAGTTCCAGATGAGAGAGAGAGAGTTCCAGAGAGAGAGAGAGAGAGAGAGGGGCAAGAAAAAATTATCAAATATCGAAGTTGTTTTCATATTCGAAATACATCTGTTTTAGCTGTCACCACAGGCAATGTTAAAATACAGATCTGGCTACTAGTTCAGGGAATAAAATCTAAACAGTTTTCTATAATTAGTGTCCAAATTCTTAAAAATTTGTGATGGTGGATTTTTGTATCAATTCTCGGATTTATGGCCTGGAATCCAAAAGCATATTAGCTTATATATCAGATCCTAGCTTTCTTACCATGAGGTTCTTGATAACCACAGATTCAGTTAATTTATCTTAGGTTACTCAACACAATAATCTGCTTAAACTAAAACGATTCTTACGAAGAACTGAATGCTGAAAGTACTACCTATGAAAATAGTAGAGAAGCTCAACTATAAGTTTTAAAACTCAACATTAGGAGGCTCAATTTGCTCTCCTCAAGAATTAGTGTTTACGAGATCTGTGGACTGGTAAGAGCAATAAATCCCTAGCTCTCTATCTCTCAGGCAATGCAAAACATCTAGAACCCTAACTACCTGTTTAAGAATATTTGTAGTCTAAATCGGCTGTCGGCGAATATTTCGGTTATGTATCTAGAATGTTTAGAGAAATAACTTCAGTACAAAACCAGAACGGTTAGAGACAACTAGAACTTTTATAGGTTCAATGAACTTGAGCGCATTGAGGATTAACTGACTCCAAGGAAAACAAGAACACTTGCTCAACCAACAAAACTTTCATACGCTCACTAATATTTAAAAAATATGAGAACATTTAGAAGCTCAACAATATTTTGCAAAAATTCGAGTTATCATGTAGACGGTCCAGTGATTCTCAAGAAGAGAAAGAGCATTTAAGTCAGCCAACTTTTAAGGACTAGAATGTTTAGAATCACTAAAGATTCTAAATAGAGATGAAATGTTCATAGGACCCATGAAGAAATGAGTCTTACGGGGCAACTGACTCTTCTTATGAAAAAAAAAAAGCCTAGACGCCAGACTAGCGATCAAGTAAAACTAAAGTCTACAGAAGAGAACTTGATTCTCAAGGACTGAATTAAGGCTAAAAATAAAACTCTCAAGAAGAAACTTTTAAAAATTCACTCGATTTGGCCTCTCGAGTGGCCCTCGTACAAAGAGCAAAACTTCCTGACGTTCCTATGATGCTCGGGAAGAAGAAGAACGTTTATTAGATTCAACTGATGTCCACAATGTTTAGAAGTCCAATTGATTTTCAAGGACTAAATTGTTTAGCAGGTCAATATCGACTCACAAGACGAAAAAAATTTTTAACATTATTGGCAAAGAACGAAAAAAAAAATATATCATTTACAAGTTAAGTTCCCTAACAAGAACTATAACGCTTGGAGGCTTTCTAAATCTCTAAGTGAGACCTAGATTACTCGTAAACGTGACTAACTCCCAGCAAAGCTAAAATATTTAAAAGCTCGATTGGCATTCGTGGGGAACTTAAACATTTACTGTTGAATTGATTCTCAAGGAGAATTATGAAGGTTACAATTCCAGCTGATTAGGAAGGAAATCTGGGATGATTAGATGTTTACAGAACTCTTTACAGTTTAAAGTAGATCATGTAAGAAAAACTCCAAATAAAATGCAAGCTAATCCTTGTTTGGGGACATGAACTCATTGTTAGAAACTTCAGAGCAAAAGCAGATGCTTAAATAATTATAACAGGCTTAAGAGGTTGGTTAGTAAGCCAAAGTGCGCCCAGAGGATACATTCTCTCCTTATTTTTGTTTCTTTTGAGTATGATATATTCAAACAAAAAAAAAGTTTGAAAAAGATCAGGCATTTAAGAGGAAAGGGGCCTCCATTATGAAAAACCAAGCAAGCGTAAAAACTTTCCAGTCTTTCTTGACAGAACATTTTGATGGAATAAAAGTCCTGCCTAATTCTAACCACCTTAATAAGTATCATCTCACTATGAGTGAAGTGACTGAACAGTATGAACATTCACAAATTAAAGGTTGAATTTCATATCCAGCTTTCCAATCTAAAATCACAGATGTTTGTGGACCGCTGGCTTTCGTTAGGGATGTGCTTCTTCCTGACAATTTTATTTTGTCGTCACAAAACACCTTTCTCGATAAATAAAAAGAGTAAATACAAATAAAAGTACTTCAACGCCTATCCCTACTTCTCATCTCCCAGCGTTTACAATAGCTTTCCATAATGAAACACACACTCTGACTATTATTTCACCTTTAATATACTAGGAACCGTGGATGTGCTCTTTTTTTTTCTTGCTACCTGTTAGGTGTAACTAGAGAGAGAGAGAGAGAGAGAGAGAGAGAGAGAGAGAGAGAGAGAGAGAGAGAGAGAGAGAGAGAGAGAGAGAGAGAGAGAGTACATAAACGAAATCTTTAAAACTTCCAGCTAACTAAAGGAGAGTAGTGGCTTAGTAAGAAAAGAGATTTAAGCCTCTTACTCCCCACTAATATGAAAGAACTTTTGTGTTATATTTTCCCGTTGAAAATTATGATGATTACCGTCTTAGGCATTCTGTTTTAGTTTATTCTTCTGGTAACTTAATAGAAAAGTTGTCCGAAAAAGCAGAAGACTTTGAAAATCCTGTTAGACGGAGGCTGTAAAAACTATGATAGGACTATTTAGCGTGAGAATGTTGATAGAAATTTTCCGTTCACATTTTGAGCTATCTCTGCTGTGTTTAAGGTAGTCACCATTGCGACTTCAGTTTGTTATCATCTCCTTCATCGAATATACAATTCTGACAGTTATCTTTACACCCGTGTCCGTATGTTGGTAAGTGCTTATGTATATTAATGCATGTCGTTGTATCTTCCTCTAGCTTTATATCCCATAGTAATTTTCTTATAAGGGACATTCAGTATTAAATCAAGATTTAAGGCATTCAAACCTACTGTATACCATGGATAAGTAGTGAAGGGTATCTACATATGAGAAATGGAGTACTCAATAAAACACTATTCCATCAAAGGTTAATTTATCAGTTTTAGTTCTTGTATCATGCCAAGGTATCATCTCTGGAAGCCATTAGTTAGTTTCAAAGCGTCGTGAATGGTAGACTGTAACTTCCTACCAAAAATGTATGCAGCTTGGAAGAAAAGAGCCTCGTTCTTCAGTAATAAACAAACAATTAATTTTTTGGAGAGTTAGGAAGTTAGGTCAAAATCCGCGCACAAAATCTGCATTGGGAAATTTGTCTCAACGCAATAAAAAAGTGCTTCCTCAACATATGTCGTATTCTTATTGTAAGAACATAATCTCCGCAGTTTTATTAAATTGATTTTGATGTGGAAAGTAGTAAAATTAGTGAGGAAGAGTTGAATCGTTACATGAATACCCCGTAGGACATAAACATTTTATATTGATCGAATTTTCGGAATAAAAACGATATTTTAATTTTATCCGAAATACAGCCCACTTTTGAAATTATCAGCCTTTTTGCATAGGATTTTAAGTATTTGCTTTCCCGAACCAGTTTTGTAACTATGTAAGTACTTAATCCATAGTAAATACTTGTCTTATTTATACGTGTAGGATTGCCGTTTAGCACGTAATAATAATAATAATAATAATAATAATAATAATAATAATAATAATAATAATAATAATAATAATAATAATAATAATAATAATACTTGGAACAGCAGGTGTACACGACACGAAAAGTTGCAAAAAATATATGATTAATATGTACTAAAGATAAGTTAATTATCGTCATTGTGGCCACTCACTGTTATATCCCAGTTTAATGTTGCAATGAACATTACACTAAAAAATAAACCTCTTAAT